>NW_026968356.1:665836-966192 GCF_028390025.1 Pseudophryne corroboree
CTAAAGTTTAAAGCTGAAATTGGTGCTCTTTTAAAATTTTCATTTTTGACCAATTCGATAGGTCCGGGGCTTAGGTAAGTTAACATATGTCACAGAACCGTTAAAGCTCCTGTTCAAAAATGATGCTCCAAAGCCTACTTCTGTCACCTCAGTGATACATTTTAAAAAAGGTACCTAAAGTTTAAAGCAGAAATTGGGGCAATTTTGATATTTTCATTTTTGACCAATTCGATAGGTCCGGGGCTTAGGTAAGTTATTATATGTCACAAAACCGTTAAAGCTCCTGTTTAAAAATGATGCTCCGAAATCAACTTCTGTCACCTCAGTGCTACATATTGGAATGGTACCTAAAGTTTAAAGTAGAAATTCGGGCACTTTTAACATTTTCATTTTTGACCAATGCGATAGGTCCGGGGCTTAGGTAAGTTATCATATGTCACAAAACCGTTAAAGCTCCTGTTCAAAATGTATGCTCCGAAATTAACTTCTGTCACCTCAGTGCTACATATTGGAATGGTACCTAAAGTTTAAAGCAGAAATTCGGGCACTTTTAAAATTTTCATTTTTGACCAATTCGATAGGTCCAGGGCTTAGGTAAGTTAACATATGTAACAGAACCGTTAAAGCTCCTGTTCAAAAATGATGCTCCAAAGCCAACTTCTATCACCTCAGTGATACATTTTGGAATGGTACCTAAAGTTTAAAGCAGAAATTGGGGCACTTTTGAAATTTTAATTTTTGACCAATGCGATAGGTCCGGGGCTTAGGTAAGTTATTATATGTCACAAAACCGTTAAAGCTCCTGTTTAAAAATTATGCTCCGAAATCAACTTCTGTCACCTCAGTGCTACATATTGGAATGGTACCTAAAGTTTAAAGCAGAAATTCGGGCACTTTTAACATTTTCATTTTTGACCAATGCGATAGGTCCGGGGCTTAGGTAAATTATCATATGTCACAAAACCGTTAAAGCTCCTGTTCAAAAATGATGCTCCGAAATAAACTTCTGTCACCTCAGTGATACATTTTGGAATGGTACCTAAAGTTTAAAGCAGAAATAGGGGCACTTTTGAAATTTTCATTTTTGACCAATTCGATAGGTCCGGGGCTTAGGTAAGTTATCATATGTCACAAAACCGGTAAAGCTCCTGTTCAAAAAGGATGCTCCGAAATAAACTTCTGTCACCTCAGTGCTAAATATTGGAATGGTACCTAAAGTTTATAGCAGAAATAGGGGGACTTTTGAAATTTTCATTTTTGACCAATGCGATAGGTCCGGGGCTTAGGTAAGTTATCATATGTCACAGAACCGTTAAAGCTCCTGTTCAAAAATTATGCTCCGAAATTAACTTCTGTCACCGCAGTGATACATTTTGGAATGGTACCTACAGTTTAAAGCAGATATAGGGGGACTTTTGAAATTTTAATTTTTGACCAATGCGATAGGTCCGGGGCTTAGGTAAATTATCATATGTCACAAAACCATTAAAGCTCCTGTTCAAAATGATGCTCCGAAATCAACTTCTGTCACCTCAGTGATACATTTTGGAATGGTACCTAAAGTTTAAAGCAGAAATAGGGGCACTTTTGAAATTTTAATTTTTGACCAATGCGATAGGTCCGGGGCTTAGGTAAATTATCATATGTCACAAAACCGTTAAAGCTCCTGTTCAAAATGATGCTCCGAAATAAACTTCTGTCACCTCAGTGATACATTTTGGAATGGTACCTAAAGTTTAAAGCAGAAATAGGGGCACTTTTGACATTTTCATTTTTGACCAATTCGATAGGTCCGGGGCTTAGGTAAGTTATCATATGTCACAAAACCATTAAAGCTCCTGTTCAAAAAGGATGCTCCGAAATAAACTTCTGTCACCTCAGTGCTACATATTGGAATGGTACCTAAAGTTTAAAGCAGAAATTGGGGCACTTTTAAAATTTTCATTTTTAACCAATTCGATAGGTCCGGGGCTTAAGTAAGTTATCATATGTCACAGAACCGTTAAAGCTCCTGTTCAAAAATGATGCTCAGAAGCCAACTTCTATAACCTCAGTGATACATTTTGGAATGGTACCTAAAGTTTAAAGCAGAAATAGGGGGACTTTTGAAATTTTTATTTTTGACCAATTCGATAGGTCCGGGGCTTAGGTAAGTTATCATATGTCACAAAACCGTTAAAGCTCCTGTTCAAAAATTATGCTCCGAAATCAACTTCTGTCACCACAGTGATACATTTTGGAATGGTACCTAAAGTTTAAAGCAGAAATTGGTGCTCTTATAAAATTTTCATTTTTGACCAATTCGATAGGTCCGGGGCTTAGGTAAGTAATCATATGTCACAAAACCGTTAAAGCTCCTGTTCAAAAATGATGCTCCGAAATAAACTTATGTCACCTCAGTGATACATTTTGGAATGGTACCTAAAGTTTAAAGCAGAAATAGGGGCACTTTTGAAATTTTCATTTTTTGACCAATTCGATAGGTCCGGGGCTTAGGTAAGTTATCATATGTCACAAAACCGTTAAAGCTCCTGTTCAAAAATTATGCTCCGAAATCAACTTCTGTCACCTCAGTGATACATTTTGGAATGGTACTTAAAGTTTAAAGCAGAAATAGGGGCACTTTTGAAATTTTCATTTTTGACCAATTCGATAGGTCCGGGGCTTAAGTAAGTTATCATATGTCACAGAACCGTTAAAGCTTTTGTTCAAAAAGATGCTTCTAAGCCAACTTCTGTCACCTCAGTGATACATTTTGTAATGGTACCTAAAGTTTAAAGCAGAAATAGGGGCACTTTTGAAATTTTCATTTTTGACCAATTCGATAGGTCCGGGGCTTAGGTAAGTTATCATATGTCACAAAACCGTTAAAGCTCCTGTTCAAAAATGATGCTCCGAAATAAACTTCTGTCACCTCAGTGCTACATATTGGAATAGTACCTAAAGTTTAAAGCAGAAATAGGGGGACTTTTGAAATTTTCATTTTTGACCAATGCGATAGGTCCGGGGCTTAGGTAAGTTATCATATGTCACAAAACCGTTAAAGCTCCTGTTCAAAATGTATGCTCCGAAATTAACTTCTGTCACCTCAGTGCTACATATTGGAATGGTACCTAAAGTTTAAAGCAGAAATTCGGGCACTTTTAAAATTTTAATTTTTGACCAATGCGACAGGTGCGGGGCTTAGGTAAGTTATCATATGTCACAAAACCGTTAAAGCTCCTGTTCAAAAATGATGCTCCGAAATAAACTTATGTCACCTCAGTGATACATTTTGGAATGGTACCTAAAGTTTAAAGCTGAAATTGGTGCAATTTTAAAATTTTCATTTTTGACCAATTCGATAGGTCCGGGGCTTATGTAAGTTATCATATGTCACAGAACCATTAAAGCTCCTGTTCAAAAATGATGCTCAGAAGCCAACTTCTATAACCTCAGTGATACATTTTGGAATGGTACCTAAAGTTTAAAGCAGAAATAGGGGGACTTTTGAAATTTTAATTTTTGACCAATTCGATAGGTCCTGGGCTTAGGTAAGTTATCATATGTCACAAAACCGTTAAAGCTCCTGTTCAAAAATGATGCTCCGAAATAAACTTATGTCACCTCAGTGATACATTTTGGAATGGTACCTAAAGTTTAAAGCTGAAATTGGTGCAATTTTAAAATTTTCATTTTTGACCAATTCGATAGGTCCGGGGCTTATGTAAGTTATCATATGTCACAAAACCGTTAAAGCTCCTGTTCAAAAATTATGCTCCGAAATCAACTTCTGTCACCACAGTGATACATTTTGGAATGGTACCTAAAGTTTAAAGCAGAAATAGGGGCACTTTTGAAATTTTCATTTTTGACCAATTCAATAGGTCCGGGGCTTAGGTAAGTTATCATATGTCACAAAACCGTTAAAGCTCCTGTTCAAAAATGATGCTCCGAAATAAACTTCTGTCACCTCAGTGATACATTTTGGAATGGTACCTAAAGTTTAAAGCAGAAATAAGGGTACTTTTGAAATTTTCATTTTTGACCAATTCGATAGGTCCGGGGCTTAGGTAAGTTATCATATGTCACAAAACCGTTAAAGCTCCTGTTCAAAAAGGATGCTCCGAAATAAACTTCTGTCACCTCAGTGCTACATATTGGAATAGTACCTAAAGTTTAAAGCAGAAATAGGGGGACTTTTGAAATTTTCATTTTTGACCAATGCGATAGGTCCGGGGCTTAGGTAAGTTATCATATGTCACAAAACCGTTAAAGCTCCTGTTCAAAATGTATGCTCCGAAATTAACTTCTGTCACCTCAGTGCTACATATTGGAATGGTACCTAAAGTTTAAAGCAGAAATTCGGGCACTTTTAAAATTTTAATTTTTGACCAATGCGACAGGTCCGGGGCTTAGGTAAGTTATCATATGTCACAAAACCGTTAAAGCTCCTGTTCAAAAATGATGCTCCGAAATAAACTTATGTCACCTCAGTGATACATTTTGGAATGGTACCTAAAGTTTAAAGCTGAAATTGGTGCAATTTTAAAATTTTCATTTTTGACCAATTCGATAGGTCCGGGGCTTATGTAAGTTATCATATGTCACAGAACCATTAAAGCTCCTGTTCAAAAATGATGCTCAGAAGCCAACTTCTATAACCTCAGTGATACATTTTGGAATGGTACCTAAAGTTTAAAGCAGAAATAGGGGGACTTTTGAAATTTTAATTTTTGACCAATTCGATAGGTCCGGAGCTTAGGTAAGTTATCTTATGTCACAAAACCGTTAAAGCTCCTGTTCAAAAATTATGCTCCGAAATCAACTTCTGTCACCACAGTGATACATTTTGGAATGGTACCTAAAGTTTAAAGCAGAAATTGGTGCTCTTATAAAATTTTCATTTTTGACCAATTCGATAGGTCCGGGGCTTAGGTAAGTAATCATATGTCACAAAACCGTTAAAGCTCCTGTTCAAAAATGATGCTCCGAAATAAACTTATGTCACCTCAGTGATACATTTTGGAATGGTACCTAAAGTTTAAAGCAGAAATAGGGGCACTTTTGAAATTTTCATTTTTTGACCAATTCGATAGGTCCGGGGCTTAGGTAAGTTATCATATGTCACAAAACCGTTAAAGCTCCTGTTCAAAAATTATGCTCCGAAATCAACTTCTGTCACCTCAGTGATACATTTTGGAATGGTACTTAAAGTTTAAAGCAGAAATAGGGGCACTTTTGAAATTTTCATTTTTGACCAATTCGATAGGTCCGGGGCTTAAGTAAGTTATCATATGTCACAGAACCGTTAAAGCTTTTGTTCAAAAAGATGCTTCTAAGCCAACTTCTGTCACCTCAGTGATACATTTTGTAATGGTACCTAAAGTTTAAAGCAGAAATAGGGGCACTTTTGAAATTTTCATTTTTGACCAATTCGATAGGTCCGGGGCTTAGGTAAGTTATCATATGTCACAAAACCGTTAAAGCTCCTGTTCAAAAATGATGCTCCGAAATAAACTTCTGTCACCTCAGTGCTACATATTGGAATAGTACCTAAAGTTTAAAGCAGAAATAGGGGGACTTTTGAAATTTTCATTTTTGACCAATGCGATAGGTCCGGGGCTTAGGTAAGTTATCATATGTCACAAAACCGTTAAAGCTCCTGTTCAAAATGTATGCTCCGAAATTAACTTCTGTCACCTCAGTGCTACATATTGGAATGGTACCTAAAGTTTAAAGCAGAAATTCGGGCACTTTTAAAATTTTAATTTTTGACCAATGCGACAGGTGCGGGGCTTAGGTAAGTTATCATATGTCACAAAACCGTTAAAGCTCCTGTTCAAAAATGATGCTCCGAAATAAACTTATGTCACCTCAGTGATACATTTTGGAATGGTACCTAAAGTTTAAAGCTGAAATTGGTGCAATTTTAAAATTTTCATTTTTGACCAATTCGATAGGTCCGGGGCTTATGTAAGTTATCATATGTCACAGAACCATTAAAGCTCCTGTTCAAAAATGATGCTCAGAAGCCAACTTCTATAACCTCAGTGATACATTTTGGAATGGTACCTAAAGTTTAAAGCAGAAATAGGGGGACTTTTGAAATTTTAATTTTTGACCAATTCGATAGGTCCTGGGCTTAGGTAAGTTATCATATGTCACAAAACCGTTAAAGCTCCTGTTCAAAAATGATGCTCCGAAATAAACTTATGTCACCTCAGTGATACATTTTGGAATGGTACCTAAAGTTTAAAGCTGAAATTGGTGCAATTTTAAAATTTTCATTTTTGACCAATTCGATAGGTCCGGGGCTTATGTAAGTTATCATATGTCACAAAACCGTTAAAGCTCCTGTTCAAAAATTATGCTCCGAAATCAACTTCTGTCACCACAGTGATACATTTTGGAATGGTACCTAAAGTTTAAAGCAGAAATAGGGGCACTTTTGAAATTTTCATTTTTGACCAATTCAATAGGTCCGGGGCTTAGGTAAGTTATCATATGTCACAAAACCGTTAAAGCTCCTGTTCAAAAATGATGCTCCGAAATAAACTTCTGTCACCTCAGTGATACATTTTGGAATGGTACCTAAAGTTTAAAGCAGAAATAAGGGTACTTTTGAAATTTTCATTTTTGACCAATTCGATAGGTCCGGGGCTTAGGTAAGTTATCATATGTCACAAAACCGTTAAAGCTCCTGTTCAAAAAGGATGCTCCGAAATAAACTTCTGTCACCTCAGTGCTACATATTGGAATAGTACCTAAAGTTTAAAGCAGAAATAGGGGGACTTTTGAAATTTTCATTTTTGACCAATGCGATAGGTCCGGGGCTTAGGTAAGTTATCATATGTCACAAAACCGTTAAAGCTCCTGTTCAAAATGTATGCTCCGAAATTAACTTCTGTCACCTCAGTGCTACATATTGGAATGGTACCTAAAGTTTAAAGCAGAAATTCGGGCACTTTTAAAATTTTAATTTTTGACCAATGCGACAGGTCCGGGGCTTAGGTAAGTTATCATATGTCACAAAACCGTTAAAGCTCCTGTTCAAAAATGATGCTCCGAAATAAACTTATGTCACCTCAGTGATACATTTTGGAATGGTACCTAAAGTTTAAAGCTGAAATTGGTGCAATTTTAAAATTTTCATTTTTGACCAATTCGATAGGTCCGGGGCTTATGTAAGTTATCATATGTCACAGAACCATTAAAGCTCCTGTTCAAAAATGATGCTCAGAAGCCAACTTCTATAACCTCAGTGATACATTTTGGAATGGTACCTAAAGTTTAAAGCAGAAATAGGGGGACTTTTGAAATTTTAATTTTTGACCAATTCGATAGGTCCGGAGCTTAGGTAAGTTATCTTATGTCACAAAACCGTTAAAGCTCCTGTTCAAAAATTATGCTCCGAAATCAACTTCTGTCACCACAGTGATACATTTTGGAATGGTACCTAAAGTTTAAAGCAGAAATTGGTGCTCTTATAAAATTTTCATTTTTGACCAATTCGATAGGTCCGGGGCTTAGGTAAGTAATCATATGTCACAAAACCGTTAAAGCTCCTGTTCAAAAATGATGCTCCGAAATAAACTTATGTCACCTCAGTGATACATTTTGGAATGGTACCTAAAGTTTAAAGCAGAAATAGGGGCACTTTTGAAATGTTCATTTTTTGACCAATTCGATAGGTCCGGGGCTTAGGTAAGTTATCATATGTCACAAAACCGTTAAAGCTCCTGTTCAAAAATTATGCTCCGAAATCAACTTCTGTCACCTCAGTGATACATTTTGGAATGGTACTTAAAGTTTAAAGCAGAAATAGGGGCACTTTTGAAATTTTCATTTTTGACCAATTCGATAGGTCCGGGGCTTAAGTAAGTTATCATATGTCACAGAACCGTTAAAGCTTTTGTTCAAAAAGGATGCTTCTAAGCCAACTTCTGTCACCTCAGTGATACATTTTGTAATGGTACCTAAAGTTTAAAGCAGAAATAGGGGCACTTTTGAAATTTTCATTTTTGACCAATTCGATAGGTCCGGGGCTTAGATAAGTTATCATATGTCACAAAACCGTTAAAGCTCCTGTTCAAAAATGATGCTCCGAAATAAACTTATGTCACCTCAGTGATACATTTTGGAATGGTACCTAAAGTTTAAAGCTGAAATTGGTGCAATTTTAAAATTTTCATTTTTGACCAATTCGATAGGTCCGGGGCTTATGTAAGTTATCATATGTCACAAAACCGTTAAAGCTCCTGTTCAAAAATTATGCTCCGAAATCAACTTCTGTCACCACAGTGATACATTTTGGAATGGTACCTAAAGTTTAAAGCAGAAATAGGGGCACTTTTGAAATTTTCATTTTTGACCAATTCAATAGGTCCGGGGCTTAGGTAAGTTATCATATGTCACAAAACCGTTAAAGCTCCTGTTCAAAAATGATGCTCCGAAATAAACTTCTGTCACCTCAGTGATACATTTTGGAATGATACCTAAAGTTTAAAGCAGAAATAAGGGTACTTTTGAAATTTTCATTTTTGACCAATTCGATAGGTCCGGGGCTTAGGTAAGTTATCATATGTCACAAAAACGTTAAAGCTCCTGTTCAAAAAGGATGCTCCGAAATAAACTTCTGTCACCTCAGTGCTACATATTGGAATAGTACCTAAAGTTTAAAGCAGAAATAGGGGGACTTTTGAAATTTTCATTTTTGACCAATGCGATAGGTCCGGGGCTTAGGTAAGTTATCATATGTCACAAAACCGTTAAAGCTCCTGTTCAAAATGTATGCTCCGAAATTAACTTCTGTCACCTCAGTGCTACATATTGGAATGGTACCTAAAGTTTAAAGCAGAAATTCGGGCACTTTTAAAATTTTAATTTTTTACCAATGCGACAGGTCCGGGGCTTAGGTAAGTTATCATATGTCACAAAACCGTTAAAGCTCCTGTTCAAAAAGGATGCTCCGAAATAAACTTCTGTCACCTCAGTGATACATTTTGGAATGGTACCTAAAGTTTAAAGCTGAAATTGGTGCACTTTTAAAATTTTTATTTTTGACCAATTCGATAGGTCCGGGGCTTAGGTAAGTTAACATATGTCACAGAACCGTTAAAGCTCCTGTTCAAAAATGATGCTCCACAGCCAACTTCTGTCACCTCAGTGATACATTTTGGAATGGTACCTAAAGTTTAAAGCAGAAATTGGGGCACTTTTGAAATTTTCATTTTTGACCAATGCGATAGGTCCGGGGCTTAGGTAAGTTATTATATGTCACAAAACCGTTAAAGCTCCTGTTTAAAAATTATGCTCAGAAATCAACTTCTGTCACCTCAGTGCTACATATTGGAATTGTACCTAAAGTTTAAAGCAGAAATTCGGGCACTTTTAACATTTTCATTTTTGACCAATGCGATAGGTCCGGGGCTTAGGTACATTATCATATGTCACAAAACCGTTAAAGCTCCTGTTCAAAAATGATGCTCCGAAATAAACTTCTGTCACCTCAGTGATACATTTTGGAATGGTACCTAAAGTTTAAAGCAGAAATAGGGGCACTTTTGAAATTTTCATTTTTGACCAATTCGATAGGTCCGGGGCTTAGGTAAGTTATCATATGTCACAAAACCGGTAAAGCTCCTGTTCAAAAAGGATGCTCCGAAATAAACTTCTGTCACCCCAGTGCTAAATATTGGAATGGTACCTAAAGTTTAAAGCAGAAATAGGGGCACTTTTGAAATTTTCATTTTTGACCAATGCGATAGGTCCGGGGCTTAGGTAAGTTATCATATGTCACAAAACCGGTAAAGCTCCTGTTCAAAAAGGATGCTCCAAAATAAACTTCTGTCACCTCAGTGCTAAATATTGGAATGCTACCTAAAGTTTATAGCAGAAATAGGGGGACTTTTGAAATTTTCATTTTTGACCAATGCGATAGGTCCGGGGCTTAGGTAAGTTATCATATGTCACAGAACCGTTAAAGCTCCTGTTCAAAAATTATGCTCCGAAATTAACTTCTGTCACCGCAGTGATACATTTTGGAATGGTACCTACAGTTTAAAGCAGATATAGGGGGACTTTTGAAATTTTAATTTTTGACCAATGCGATAGGTCCGGGGCTTAGGTAAATTATCATATGTCACAAAACCATTAAAGCTCCTGTTCAAAATGATGCTCCGAAATCAACTTCTGTCACCTCAGTGATACATTTTGGAATGGTACCTAAAGTTTAAAGCAGAAATAGGGGCACTTTTGAAATTTTAATTTTTGACCAATGCGATAGGTCCGGGGCTTAGGTAAATTATCATATGTCACAAAACCGTTAAAGCTCCTGTTCAAAATGATGCTCCGAAATAAACTTCTGTCACCTCAGTGATACATTTTGGAATGATACCTAAAGATTAAAGCAGAAATAGGGGCACTTTTGACATTTTCATTTTTGACCAATTCGATAGGTCCGGGGCTTAGGTAAGTTATCATATGTCACAAAACCATTAAAGCTCCTGTTCAAAAAGGATGCTCCGAAATAAACTTCTGTCACCTCAGTGCTACATATTGGAATGGTACCTAAAGTTTAAAGCAGAAATTGGGGCACTTTTAAAATTTTCATTTTTAACCAATTCGATAGGTCCGGGGCTTAGGTAAGTTATCATATGTCACAAAACCGTTAAAGCTCCTGTTCAAAAATGATGCTCAGAAGCCAACTTCTGTCACCTCAGTGATACATTTTGGAATGGTACCTAAAGTTTAAAGCAGAAATAGGGGCACTTTTGAAATTTTCATTTTTGACCAATTCGATAGGTCCGGGGCTTAAGTAAGTTATCATATGACACAAAACCGTTAAAGTTCCTGTTCAAAAATATGCTCTGAAATAAACTTATGTCACCTCAGTGATACATTTTGGAATGGTAGCTAAAGTTTAAAGCAGAAATTCGGGCACTTTTAAAATTTTCATTTTTGACCAATTCGATAGGTCCAGGGCTTAGGTAAGTTAACATATGTCACAGAACCGTTAAAGCTCCTGTTCAAAAATGATGCTCCGAAGCCAACTTCTGTCACCTCAGTGATACATTTTGGAATGGTACCTAAAGTTTAAAGCAGAAATAGGGGCACTTTTGAAATTTTCATTTTTGACCAATTCGATAGGTCCGGGGCTTAAGTAAGTTATCATATGTCACAAAACCGTTAAAGCTCCTGTTCAAAAATTATGCTCCGAAATCAACTTCTGTCACCTCAGTGATACATTTTGGAATGGTACTTAAAGTTTAAAGCAGAAATAGGGGCACTTTTGAAATTTTCATTTTTGACCAATTCGATAGGTCTGGGGCTTAAGTAAGTTATCATATGTCACAGAACCGTTAAAGCTTTTGTTCAAAAAGGATGCTTCTAAGCCAACTTCTGTCACCTCAGTGATACATTTTGTAATGGTACCTAAAGTTTAAAGCAGAAATAGGGGCACTTTTGAAATTTTCATTTTTGACCAATTCGATAGGTCCGGGGCTTAGGTAAGTTATCATATGTCACAAAACCGTTAAAGCTCCTGTTCAAAAATGATGCTCCGAAATAAACTTATGTCACCTCAGTGATACATTTTGGAATGGTACCTAAAGTTTAAAGCTGAAATTGGTGCAATTTTAAAATTTTCATTTTTGACCAATTCGATAGGTCCGGGGCTTATGTAAGTTATCATATGTCACAGAACCGTTAAAGCTCCTGTTAAAAAATGATGCTCAGAAGCCAACTTCTATAACCTCAGTGATACATTTTGGAATGGTACGTGAAGTTTAAAGCAGAAATAGGGGGACTTTTGAAATTTTAATTTTTGACCAATTCGATAGGTCCGGGGCTTAGGTAAGTTATCATATGTCACAAAACCGTTAAAGCTCCTGTTCAAAAATTATGCTCCGAAATCAACTTCTGTCACCACAGTGATACATTTTGGAATGGTACCTAAAGTTTAAAGCAGAAATTGGTGCTCTTATAAAATTTTCATTTTTGACCAATTCGATAGGTCCGGGGCTTAGGTAAGTAATCATATGTCACAAAACCGTTAAAGCTCCTGTTCAAAAATGATGCTCCGAAATAAACTTATGTCACCTCAGTGATACATTTTGGAATGGTACCTAAAGTTTAAAGCAGAAATAGGGGCACTTTTGAAATTTTCATTTTTTGACCAATTCGATAGGTCCGGGGCTTAGGTAAGTTATCATATGTCACAAAACCGTTAAAGCTCCTGTTCAAAAATTATGCTCCGAAATCAACTTCTGTCACCTCAGTGATACATTTTGGAATGGTACTTAAAGTTTAAAGCAGAAATAGGGGCACTTTTGAAATTTTCATTTTTGACCAATTCGATAGGTCTGGGGCTTAAGTAAGTTATCATATGTCACAGAACCGTTAAAGCTTTTGTTCAAAAAGGATGCTTCTAAGCCAACTTCTGTCACCTCAGTGATAAATTTTGTAATGGTACCTAAAGTTTAAAGCAGAAATAGGGGCACTTTTGAAATTTTCATTTTTGACCAATTCGATAGTTCCGGGGCTTAGGTAAGTTATCATATGTCACAAAACCGTTAAAGCTCCTGTTCAAAAATGATGCTCCGAAATAAACTTATGTCACCTCAGTGATACATTTTGGAATGGTACCTAAAGTTTAAAGCTGAAATTGGTGCAATTTTAAAATTTTCATTTTTGACCAATTCGATAGGTCCGGGGCTTATGTAAGTTATCATATGTCACAAAACCGTTAAAGCTCCTGTTCAAAAATTATGCTCCGAAATCAACTTCTGTCACCACAGTGATACATTTTGGAATGGTACCTAAAGTTTAAAGCAGAAATAGGGGCACTTTTGAAATTTTCATTTTTGACCAATTCAATAGGTCCGGGGCTTAGGTAAGTTATCATATGTCACAAAACCGTTAAAGCTCCTGTTCAAAAATGATGCTCCGAAATAAACTTCTGTCACCTCAGTGATACATTTTGGAATGGTACCTAAAGTTTAAAGCAGAAATAAGGGTACTTTTGAAATTTTCATTTTTGACCAATTCGATAGGTCCGGGGCTTAGGTAAGTTATCATATGTCACAAAACCGTTAAAGCTCCTGTTCAACAAGGATGCTCCGAAATAAACTTCTGTCACCTCAGTGCTACATATTGGAATAGTACCTAAAGTTTAAAGCAGAAATAGGGGGACTTTTGAAATTTTCATTTTTGACCAATGCGATAGGTCCGGGGCTTAGGTAAGTTATCATATGTCACAAAACCGTTAAAGCTCCTGTTCAAAATGTATGCTCCGAAATTAACTTCTGTCACCTCAGTGCTACATATTGGAATGGTACCTAAAGTTTAAAGCAGAAATTCGGGCACTTTTAAAATTTTAATTTTTGACCAATGCGACAGGTCCGGGGCTTAGGTAAGTTATCATATGTCACAAAACCGTTAAAGCTCCTGTTCAAAAAGGATGCTCCGAAATAAACTTCTGTCACCTCAGTGATACATTTTGGAATGGTACCTAAAGTTTAAAGCTGAAATTGGTGCACTTTTAAAATTTTTATTTTTGACCAATTCGATAGGTCCGGGGCTTAGGTAAGTTAACATATGTCACAGAACCGTTAAAGCTCCTGTTCAAAAATGATGCTCCACAGCCAACTTCTGTCACCTCAGTGATACATTTTGGAATGGTACCTAAAGTTTAAAGCAGAAATTGGGGCACTTTTGAAATTTTCATTTTTGACCAATGCGATAGGTCCGGGGCATAGGTAAGTTATTATATGTCACAAAACCGTTAAAGCTCCTGTTTAAAAATTATGCTCAGAAATCAACTTCTGTCACCTCAGTGCTACATATTGGAATTGTACCTAAAGTTTAAAGCAGAAATTCGGGCACTTTTAACATTTTCATTTTTGACCAATGCGATAGGTCCGGGGCTTAGGTAAATTATCATATGTCACAAAACCGTTAAAGCTCCTGTTCAAAAATGATGCTCTGAAATAAACTTCTGTCACCTCAGTGATACATTTTGGAATGGTACCTAAAGTTTAAAGCAGAAATAGGGGCACTTTTGAAATTTTCATTTTTGACCAATTCGATAGGTCCGGGGCTTAGGTAAGTTATCATATGTCACAAAACCGGTAAAGCTCCTGTTCAAAAAGGATGCTCCGAAATAAACTTCTGTCACCTCAGTGCTAAATATTGGAATGGTACCTAAAGTTTAAAGCAGAAATAGGGGCACTTTTGAAATTTTCATTTTTGACCAATTCGATAGGTCCGGGGCTTAGGTAAGTTATCATATGTCACAAAACCGTTAAAGCTCCGGTTCAAAACTTATGCTCCGAAATTAACTTCTGTCACCGCAGTGATACATTTTGGAATGGTACCTACAGTTTAAAGCAGATATAGGGGGACTTTTGAAATTTTCATTTTTTACCAATTCGATAGGTCCGGGGCTTAGGTAAGTTATCATATGTCACAAAACCGTTAAAGCTCCTGTTCAAAAATGATGCTCCGAAATCAACTTCTGTCACCTCATTGATACATTTTGGAATGGTACCTAAAGTTTAAAGCAGAAATAGGGGCACTTTTGAAATTTTAATTTTTGACCAATGCGATAGGTCCGGGGCTTAGGTAAATTATCATATGTCACAAAACCGTTAAAGCTCCTGTTCAAAAATGATGCTCCGAAATAAACTTCTGTCACCTCAGTGATACATTTTGGAATGGTACCTAAAGTTTAAAGCAGAAATAGGGTCACTTTTGAAATTTTCATTTTTGACCAATTCGATAGGTCCGGGGCTTAGGTAAGTTATCATATGTCACAAAACCGTTAAAGCTCCTGTTCAAAAATTATGCTCCGAAATCAACTTCTGTCACCTCAGTGCTATATATTGCAATGGTACCTAAAGTTTAAAGCAGAAATTGGGGCACTTTTAAAATTTTCATTTTTAACCAATTCGATAGGTCCGGGGCTTAGGTAAGTTATCATATGTCACAAAACCGTTAAAGCTCCTGTTCAAAAATGATGCTCAGAAGCCAACTTCTGTCACCTCAGTGATACATTTTGGAATGGTACCTAAAGTTTAAAGCAGAAATAGGGGCACTTTTGAAATTTTCATTTTTGACCAATTCGATAGGTCCGGGGCTTAGGTAAGTTATCATATGTCACAAAACCGTTAAAGCTCCTGTTCAAAAATATGCTCTGAAATAAACTTATGTCACCTCAGTGATACATTTTGGAATGGTAGCTAAAGTTTAAAGCAGAAATTCGGGCACTTTTAAAATTTTCATTTTTGACCAATTCGATAGGTCCGGGGCTTAGGTAAGTTAACATATGTCACAGAACCGTTAAAGCTCCTGTTCAAAAATGATGCTCCGAAGCCAACTTCTGTCACCTCAGTGATACATTTTGGAATGGTACCTAAAGTTTAAAGCAGAAATAGGGGCACTTTTGAAATTTTTATTTTTGACCAATTCGATAGGTCCGGGGGGCTTAGGAAGTTATCATATGTCACAAAACCGTTAAAGCTCCTGTTCAAAAATTATGCTCCGAAATCAACTTCTGTCACCTCAGTGCTACATATTGCAATGGTACCTAAAGTTTAAAGCAGAAATTGGGGCACTTTTAAAATTTTCATTTTTAACCAATTCGATAGGTCCGCGGCTTAGGTAAGTTATCATATGTCACAAAACTGTTAAAGCTCCTTTTCAAAAATGATGCTCAGAAGCCAACTTCTTTCACCTCAGTGATACATTTTGGAATGGTACCTAAAGTTTAAAGCAGAAATAGGGGCACTTTTGAAATTTTCATTTTTGACCAATTCGATAGGTCTGGGGATTAGGTAAGTTATCATATGTCACAAAACCGTTAAAGCTCCTGTTCAAAAATTATGCTCCGAAATCAACTTCTGACACCTCAGTGATACATTTTGGAATGGTACTTAAAGTTTAAAGCAGAAATAGGGGCACTTTTGAAATTTTCATTTTTGACCAATTCGATAGGTCCGGGGCTTAGGTAAGTTATCATATGTCACAAAACCGTTAAAGCTCCTGTTCAAAAATGATGCTCCGAAATAAACTTATGTCACCTCAGTGATACATTTTGGAATGGTACCTAAAGTTTAAAGCTGAAATTGGTGCAATTTTAAAATTTTCATTTTTGACCAATTCGATAGGTCCGGGGCTTATGTAAGTTATCATATGTCACAGAAACGTTAAAGCTCCTGTTCAAAAATGATGCTCAGAAGCCAACTTCTATAACCTCAGTGATACATTTTGGAATGGTACCTAAAGTTTAAAGCTGAAATTGGTGCACTTTTAAAATTTTCATTTTTGACCAATTCGATAGGTCCGGGGCTTAGGTAAGTTAACATATGTCACAGAACCGTTAAAGCTCCTGTTCAAAAATGATGCTCCACAGCCAACTTCTGTCACCTCAGTGATACATTTTGGAATGGTACCTAAAGTTTAAAGCAGAAATTGGGGCACTTTTGAAATTTTCATTTTTGACCAATGCGATAGGTCCGGGGCTTAAGTAAGTTATTATATGTCACAAAACCGTTAAAGCTCCTGTTTAAAAATTATGCTCCGAAATCATCTTCTGTCACCTCAGTGCTACATATTGGAATGGTACCTAAAGTTTAAAGCAGAAATTCGGGCACTTTTAACATTTTCATTTTTGACCAATGCGATAGGTCCGGGGCTTAGGTAAATTATCATATGTCACAAAACCGTTAAAGCTCCTGTTCAAAAATGATGCTCCGAAATAAACTTCTGTCACCTCAGTGATACATTTTGGAATGGTACCTAAAGTTTAAAGCAGAAATAGGGGCACTTTTGAAATTTTCATTTTTGACCAATTCGATAGGTCCGGGGCTTAGGTAAGTTATCATATGTCACAAAACCGGTAAAGCTCCTGTTCAAAAAGGATGCTCCGAAATAAACTTCTGTCACCTCAGTGCTAAATATTGGAATGGTACCTAAAGTTTAAAGCAGAAATAGGGGGACTTTTGAAATTTTCATTTTTGACCAATGCGATAGGTCCGGGGCTTAGGTAAGTTATCATATGTCACAAAACCGTTAAAGCTCCTGTTCAAAAATTATGCTCCGAAATTAACTTCTGTCACCGCAGTGATACATTTTGGAATGGTACCTACAGTTTAAAGCAGATATAGGGGGACTTTTGAAATTTTCATTTTTTACCAATTCGATAGGTCCGGGGCTTAGGTAAGTTATCATATGTCACAAAACCGTTAAAGCTCCTGTTCAAAAATTATGCTCCGAAATCAACTTCTGTCACCTCAGTGATACATTTTGGAATGGTACCTAAAGTTTAAAGCAGAAATAGGGGCACTTTTGAAATTTTAATTTTTGACCAATGCGATAGGTCCGGGGCTTAGGTAAATAATCATCTGTCACAAAACCGTTAAAGCTCCTGTTCAAAAATGATGCTCCGAAATAAACTTCTGTCACCTCAGTGATACATTTTGGAATGGTACCTAAAGTTTAAAGCAGAAATAGTGTCACTTTTGAAATTTTCATTTTTGACCAATGCGATAGGTCCGGGGCTTAGGTAAGTTATCATATGTCACAAAACCGTTAAAGCTCCTGTTCAAAAAGGATGCTCAGAAATAAACTTCTGTCACCTCAGTGCTACATATTGGAATGGTACCTAAAGTTTAAAGCAGAAATAGGGGCACTTTTGAAATTTTCATTTTTGAGCAATTCGATAGGTCCGGGGGGCTTAGGAAGTTATCATATGTCACAAAACCGTTAAAGCTCCTGTTCAAAAATTATGCTCCGAAATCAACTTCTGTCACCTCAGTGCTACATATTGCAATGGTACCTAAAGTTTAAAGCAGAAATTGGGGCACTTTTAAAATTTTCATTTTTAACCAATTCGATAGGTCCGCGGCTTAGGTAAGTTATCATATGTCACAAAACCGTTAAAGCTCCTGTTCAAAAATGATGCTCCGAAATAAACTTATGTCACCTCAGTGATACATTTTGGAATGGTACCTAAAGTTTAAAGCAGAAATAGGGGCACTTTTGAAATTTTCATTTTTGACCAATTCGATAGGTCCGGGGCTTAGGTAAGTTATCATATGTCACAAAACCGTTAAAGCTCCTGTTCAAAAATTATGCTCCGAAATCAACTTCTGTCACCTCAGTGATACATTTTGGAATGATACTTAAAGTTTAAAGCAGAAATAGGGGCACTTTTGAAATTTTCATTTTTGACCAATTCGATAGGTCTGGGGCTTAAGTAAGTTATCATATGTCACAGAACCGTTAAAGATTTTGTTCAAAAAGGATGCTTCTAAGCCAACTTCTGTCACCTCAGTGATACATTTTGTAATGGTACCTAAAGTTTAAAGCAGAAATAGGGGCACTTTTGAAATTTTCATTTTTGACCAATTCGATAGGTCCGGGGCTTAGGTAAGTTATCATATGTCACAAAACCGTTAAAGCTCCTGTTCAAAACTGATGCTCCGAAATAAACTTATGTCACCTCAGTGATACATTTTGGAATGGTACCTAAAGTTTAAAGCTGAAATTGGTGCAATTTTAAAATTTTCATTTTTGACCAATTCGATAGGTCCGGGGCTTATGTAAGTTATCATATGTCACAGAAACGTTAAAGCTCCTGTTCAAAAATGATGCTCAGAAGCCAACTTCTATAACCTCAGTGATACATTTTGGAATGGTACCTAAAGTTTAAAGCAGAAATAGGGGGACTTTTGAAATTTTAATTTTTGACCAATTCGATAGGTCCGGGGCTTAGGTAAGTTATCATATGTCACAAAACCGTTAAAGCTCCTGTACAAAAATTATGCTCCGAAATCAACTTCTGTCACCACAGTGATACATTTTGGAATGGTACCTAAAGTTTAAAGCAGAAATAGGGGCACTTTTGAAATTTTCATTTTTTACCAATTCGATAGGTCCGGGGCTTAGGTAAGTTATCATATGTCACAAAACCGTTAAAGCTCCTGTTCAAAAATTATGCTCCGAAATAAACTTCTGTCACCTCAGTGCTACATATTGCAATGGTACCTAAAGTTTAAAGCTGAAATTGGTGCTCTTATAAAATTTTCATTTTTGACCAATTCGATAGGTCCGGGGCTTAGGTAAGTAATCATATGTCACAAAACCGTTAAAGCTCCTGTTCAAAAATGATGCTCCGAAATAAACTTCTGTCACCTCAGTGATACATTTTGGAATGGTACCTAAAGTTTAAAGCAGAAATAGGGGCACTTTTAAAATTTTCATTTTTGACCAATTCGATAGGTCCGGGGCTTAGGTAAGTTATCATATGTCACAAAACCGGTAAAGCTCCTGTTCAAAAAGGATGCTCCGAAATAAACTTCTGTCACCTCAGTGCTAAATATTGGAATGGTACCTAAAGTTTAAAGCAGAAATAGGGGCACTTTTGAAATTTTCATTTTTGACCAATGCGATAGGTCCGGGGCTTAGGTAAGTTATCATATGTCACAAAACCGTTAAAGCTCCTGTTCAAAAATTATGCTCCGAAATTAACTTCTGTCACCGCAGTGATAAATTTTGGAATGGTACCTACAGTTTAAAGCAGATATAGAGGGACTTTTGAAATTTTCATTTTTTACCAATTCGATAGGTCCGGGGCTTAGGTAAGTTATCATATGTCACAAAACCGTTAAAGCTCCTGTTCAAAAATTATGCTCCGAAATCAACTTCTGTCACCTCAGTGATACATTTTGTAATGGTACCTAAAGTTTAAAGCAGAAATAGGGGCACTTTTGAAATTTTAATTTTTGACCAATGCGATAGGTCCGGGGCTTAGGTTAATTATCATATGTCACAAAACCGTTAAAGCTCCTGTTCAAAAATGATGCTCCGAAATAAACTTCTGTCACCTCAGTGATACATTTTGGAATGGTACCTAAAGTTTAAAGCAGAAATAGGGTCACTTTTGAAATTTTCATTTTTGACCAATTCGATAGGTCCGGGGCTTAGGTAAGTTATCATATGTCACAAAACCGTTAAAGCTCCTGTTCAAAAAGGATGCTCCGAAATAAACTTCTGTCACCTCAGTGCTAAATATTGGAATGGTACCTAAAGTTTAAAGCAGAAATAGGGGGACTTTTGAAATTTACATTTTTGACCAATGCGATAGGTCTGGGGCTTAGGTAAGTTATCATATGTCACAAAACCGTTAAAGCTCCTGTTCAAAAATGATGCTCCGAAATCAACTTCTGTCACCTCAGTGCTACATATTGCAATGGTACCTAAAGTTTAAAGCAGAAATTGGGGCACTTTTAAAATATTAATTTTTAACCAATTCGATAGGTCCGGGGCTTAGGTAAGTTATCATATGTCACAAAACCTTTAACGGTTCAAAAATGATGCTCAGAAGCCAACTTCTGTCACCTCAGTGATACATTTTGGAATGGTACCTAAAGTTTAAAGCAGAAATAGGGGCACTTTTGAAATTTTCATTTTTGAGCAATTCGATAGGTCCGGGGGGCTTAGGAAGTTATCATATGTCACAAAACCGTTAAAGCTCCTGTTCAAAAATTATGCTCCGAAATCAACTTCTGTCACCTCAGTGCTACATATTGCAATGGTACCTAAAGTTTAAAGCAGAAATTGGGGCACTTTTAAAAATTTCATTTTTAACCAATTCGATAGGTCCGCGGCTTAGGTAAGTTATCATATGTCACAAAACCGTTAAAGCTCCTTTTCAAAAATGATGCTCAGAAGACAACTTCTTTCACCTCAGTGATACATTTTGGAATGGTACCTAAAGTTTAAAGCAGAAATAGGGGCACTTTTGAAATTTTCATTTTTGACCAATTCGATAGGTCCGGGGCTTAGGTAAGTTATCATATGTCACAAAACCGTTAAAGCTCCTGTTCAAAAATGATGCTCCGAAATAAACTTATGTCACCTCAGTGATACATTTTGGAATGGTACCTAAAGTTTAAAGCTGAAATTGGTGCAATTTTAAAATTTTCATTTTTGACCAATTCGATAGGTCCGGGGCTTATGTAAGTTATCATATGTCACAGAAACGTTAAAGCTCCTGTTCAAAAATGATGCTCAGAAGCCAACTTCTATAACCTCAGTGATACATTTTGGAATGGTACCTAAAGTTTAAAGCAGAAATAGGGGGACTTTTGAAATTTACATTTTTGACCAATGCGATAGGTCTGGGGCTTAGGTAAGTTATCATATGTCACAAAACCGTTAAAGCTCCTGTTCAAAAATTATGCTCTGAAATCAACTTCTGTCACCTCAGTGCTACATATTGCAATGGTACCTAAAGTTTAAAGAAGAAATTGGGGCACTTTTAAAATTTTCATTTTTAACCAATTCGATAGGTCCGGGGCTTAGGTAAGTTATCATATGTCACAAAACCGTTAAAGCTCCTGTTCAAAAATGATGCTCAGAAGCCAACTTCTGTCACCTCAGTGATACATTTTGGAATGGTACCTAAAGTTTAAAGCAGAAATAGGGGCACTTTTGAAATTTTCCTTTTTGACCAATTCGATAGGTCCGGGGCTTAGGTAAGTTATCATATGTCACAAAACCGTTAAAGCTCCTGTTCAAAAATATGCTCTGAAATAAACTTATGTCACCTCAGTGATACATTTTGGAATGGTAGCTAAAGTTTAAAGCAGAAATTCGGGCACTTTTAAAATTTCATTTTTGACCAATTCGATAGGTCTGGGGCTTAGGTAAGTTAACATATGTCACAGAACCGTTAAAGCTCCTGTTCAAAAATGATGCTCCGAAGCCAACTTCTGTCACCTCAGTGATACATTTTGGAATGGTACCTAAAGTTTAAAGCAGAAATAGGGGCACTTTTGAAATTTTCATTTTTGACCAATTCGATAGGTCCGGGGGGCTTAGAAAGTTATCATATGTCACAAAACCGTTAAAGCTCCTGTTCAAAAATTATGCTCCGAAATCAACTTCTGTCACCTCAGTGCTACATATTGCAATGGTACCTAAAGTTTAAAGCAGAAATTGGGGCACTTTTAAAATTTTAATTTTTAACCAATTCGATAGGTCTGCGGCTTAGGTAAGTTATCATATGTCACAAAACCGTTAAAGCTCCTTTTCAAAAATTATGCTCAGAAGCCAACTTCTTTCACCTCAGTGATACATTTTGGAATGGTACCTAAAGTTTAAAGCAGAAATAGGGGCACTTTTGAAATTTTCATTTTTGACCTATTCGATAGGTCTGGGGCTTAAGTAAGTTATCATATGTCACAGAACCGTTAAAGCTTTTGTTCAAAAAGGATGCTTCTAAGCCAACTTCTGTCACCTCAGTGATACATTTTGTAATGGTACCTAAAGTTTAAAGCAGAAATAGGGGCACTTTTGAAATTTTCATTTTTGACCAATTCGATAGGTCCGGGGCTTAGGTAAGTTATCATATGTCACAAAACCGTTAAAGCTCCTGTTCAAAAATGATGCTCCGAAATAAACTTATGTCACCTCAGTGATACATTTTGGAATGGTACCTAAAGTTTAAAGCTGAAATTGGTGCAATTTTAAAATTTTCATTTTTGACGAATTCGATAGGTCCGGGGCTTATGTAAGTTATCATATGTCACAGAACCGTTACAGCTCCTGTTCAAAAATGATGCTCAGAAGCCAACTTCTATAACCTCAGTGATTCATTTTGGAATGGTACCTAAAGTTTAAAGCAGAAATAGGGGGACTTTTGAAATTTTAATTTTTGACCAATTCGATAGGTCCGGGGCTTAGGTAAGTTATCATATGTCACAAAACCGTTAAAGCTCCTGTTCAAAAATTATGCTCCGAAATCAACTTCTGTCACCACAGTGATACATTTTGGAATGGTACCTAAAGTTTAAAGCAGAAATAGGGGCACTTTTGAAATTTTCATTTTTGACCAATTCAATAGGTCCGGGGCTTAGGTAAGTTATCATATGTCACAAAACCGTTAAAGCTCCTGTTCAAAAATTATGCTCCGAAATAAACTTCTGTCACCTCAGTGCTACATATTGCAATGGTACCTAAAGTTTAAAGCTGAAATTGGTGCTCTTATAAAATTTTCATTTTTGACCAATTCGATAGGTCCGGGGCTTAGGTAAGTAATCATATGTCACAAAACCGTTAAAGCTCCTGTTCAAAAATGATGCTCCGAAATAAACTTCTGTCACCTCAGTGCTACATATTGCAATGGTACCTAAAGTTTAAAGCTGAAATTGGTGCTCTTTTAAAATTTTCATTTTTGACCAATTCGATAGGTCCGGGGCTTAGGTAAGTTATCATATGTCACAAAACCGTTAATGCTCCTGTTCAAAAATTATGCTCCGAAATCAACTTCTGTCACCTCAGTGATACATTTTGGAATGGTACTTAAAGTTTAAAGCAGAAATAGGGGCACTTTTGAAATTTTCATTTTTGACCAATTCGATAGGTCCGGGGCTTAAGTAAGTTATCATATGTCACAGAACCGTTAAAGCTTTTGTTCAAAAAGAATGCTTCTAAGCCAACTTCTGTCACCTCAGACAGAAGTTGGCTTAGAATGGTACCTAAAGTTTAAAGCTGAAATTGGTGCTCTTTTGAAATTTTCATTTTTGACCAATTCGATAGGTCCGGGGCTTAGGTAAGTTATCATATGTCACAAAACCGTTAAAGCTCCTGTTCAAAAATGATGCTCCGAAATAAACTTATGTCACCTCAGTGATACATTTTGGAATGGTACCTAAAGTTTAAAGCTGAAATTGGTGCAATTTTAAAATTTTCATTTTTGACCAATTCGATAGGTCCGGGGCTTATGTAAGTTATCATATGTCACAGAACCGTTAAAGCTCCTGTTCAAAAATGATGCTCAGAAGCCAACTTCTGTAACCTCAGAGATACATTTTGGAATGGTACCTAAAGTTTAAAGCAGAAATAGGGGGACTTTTGAAATTTTCATTTTTGACCAATTCGATAGGTCCGGGGCTTAGGTAAGTTATCATATGTCACAAAACCGTTAAAGCTCCTGTTCAAAAATTATGCTCCGAAATCAACTTCTGTCACCACAGTGATACATTTTGGAATGGTACCTAAAGTTTAAAGCAAAAATAGGGGCACTTTTGAAATTTTCATTTTTGACCAATTCAATAGGTCCGGGGCTTAGGTAAGTTATCATATGTCACAAAACCGTTAAAGCTCCTGTTCAAAAATTATGCTCCGAAATCAACTTCTTTCACCTCAGTGATACATTTTGGAATGGTACCTAAAGTTTAAAGCAGAAATAGGGGCACTTTTGAAATTTTCATTTTTGACCTATTCGATAGGTCTGGGGCTTAAGTAAGTTATCATATGTCACAGAACCGTTAAAGCTTTTGTTCAAAAAGGATGCTTCTAAGCCAACTTCTGTCACCTCAGTGATACATTTTGTAATGGTACCTAAAGTTTAAAGCAGAAATAGGGGCACTTTTGAAATTTTCATTTTTGACCAATTCGATAGGTCCGGGGCTTAGGTAAGTTATCATATGTCACAAAACCGTTAAAGCTCCTGTTCAAAAATGATGCTCCGAAATAAACTTATGTCACCTCAGTGATACATTTTGGAATGGTACCTAAAGTTTAAAGCTGAAATTGGTGCAATTTTAAAATTTTCATTTTTGACGAATTCGATAGGTCCGGGGCTTATGTAAGTTATCATATGTCACAGAACCGTTACAGCTCCTGTTCAAAAATGATGCTCAGAAGCCAACTTCTATAACCTCAGTGATACATTTTGGAATGGTACCTAAAGTTTAAAGCAGAAATAGGGGGACTTTTGAAATTTTAATTTTTGACCAATTCGATAGGTCCGGGGCTTAGGTAAGTTATCATATGTCACAAAACCGTTAAAGCTCCTGTTCAAAAATTATGCTCCGAAATCAACTTCTGTCACCACAGTGATACATTTTGGAATGGTACCTAAAGTTTAAAGCAGAAATAGGGGCACTTTTGAAATTTTCATTTTTGACCAATTCAATAGGTCCGGGGCTTAGGTAAGTTATCATATGTCACAAAACCGTTAAAGCTCCTGTTCAAAAATTATGCTCCGAAATAAACTTCTGTCACCTCAGTGCTACATATTGCAATGGTACCTAAAGTTTAAAGCTGAAATTGGTGCTCTTATAAAATTTTCATTTTTGACCAATTCGATAGGTCCGGGGCTTAGGTAAGTAATCATATGTCACAAAACCGTTAAAGCTCCTGTTCAAAAATGATGCTCCGAAATAAACTTCTGTCACCTCAGTGCTACATATTGCAATGGTACCTAAAGTTTAAAGCTGAAATTGGTGCTCTTTTAAAATTTTCATTTTTGACCAATTCGATAGGTCCGGGGCTTAGGTAAGTTATCATATGTCACAAAACCGTTAATGCTCCTGTTCAAAAATTATGCTCCGAAATCAACTTCTGTCACCTCAGTGATACATTTTGGAATGGTACTTAAAGTTTAAAGCAGAAATAGGGGCACTTTTGAAATTTTCATTTTTGACCAATTCGATAGGTCCGGGGCTTAAGTAAGTTATCATATGTCACAGAACCGTTAAAGCTTTTGTTCAAAAAGAATGCTTCTAAGCCAACTTCTGTCACCTCAGACAGAAGTTGGCTTAGAATGGTACCTAAAGTTTAAAGCTGAAATTGGTGCTCTTTTGAAATTTTCATTTTTGACCAATTCGATAGGTCCGGGGCTTAGGTAAGTTATCATATGTCACAAAACCGTTAAAGCTCCTGTTCAAAAATGATGCTCCGAAATAAACTTATGTCACCTCAGTGATACATTTTGGAATGGTACCTAAAGTTTAAAGCTGAAATTGGTGCAATTTTAAAATTTTCATTTTTGACCAATTCGATAGGTCCGGGGCTTATGTAAGTTATCATATGTCACAGAACCGTTAAAGCTCCTGTTCAAAAATGATGCTCAGAAGCCAACTTCTGTAACCTCAGAGATACATTTTGGAATGGTACCTAAAGTTTAAAGCAGAAATAGGGGGACTTTTGAAATTTTCATTTTTGACCAATTCGATAGGTCCGGGGCTTAGGTAAGTTATCATATGTCACAAAACCGTTAAAGCTCCTGTTCAAAAATTATGCTCCGAAATCAACTTCTGTCACCACAGTGATACATTTTGGAATGGTACCTAAAGTTTAAAGCAAAAATAGGGGCACTTTTGAAATTTTCATTTTTGACCAATTCAATAGGTCCGGGGCTTAGGTAAGTTATCATATGTCACAAAACCGTTAAAGCTCCTGTTCAAAAATTATGCTCCGAAATCAACTTCTGTCACCTCAGTGATACATTTTGGAATGGTACCAAAAGTTTAAAGCAGAAATAGGGGCACTTTTGAAATTTTCATTTTTGACCAATTCGATAGGTCCGGGGCTTAGGTAAGTTATCATATGTCACAAAACCGTTAAAGCTCCTGTTCAAAAATTATGCTCTGAAATCAACTTCTGTCACCTCAGTGCTACATATTGCAATGGTACCTAAAGTTTAAAGAAGAAATTGGGGCACTTTTAAAATTTTCATTTTTAACCAATTCGATAGGTCCGGGGCTTAGGTAAGTTATCATATGTCACAAAACCGTTAAAGCTCCTGTTCAAAAATTATGCTCAGAAGCCAACTTCTGTCACCTCAGTGATACATTTTGGAATGGTACCTAAAGTTTAAAGCAGAAATAGGGGCACTTTTGAAATGTTCCTTTTTGACCAATTCGATAGGTCCGGGGCTTAGGTAAGTTATCATATGTCACAAAACCGTTAAAGCTCCTGTTCAAAAATATGCTCTGAAATAAACTTATGTCACCTCAGTGATACATTTTGGAATGGTAGCTAAAGTTTAAAGCAGAAATTCGGGCACTTTTAAAATTTTCATTTTTGACCAATTCGATAGGTCTGGGGCTTAGGTAAGTTAACATATGTCACAGAACCGTTAAAGCTCCTGTTCAAAAATGATGCTCCGAAGCCAACTTCTGTCACCTCAGTGATACATTTTGGAATGGTACCTAAAGTTTAAAGCAGAAATAGGGGCACTTTTGAAATTTTCATTTTTGACCAATTCGATAGGTCCGGGGGGCTTAGAAAGTTATCATATGTCACAAAACCGTTAAAGCTCCTGTTCAAAAATTATGCTCCGAAATCAACTTCTGTCACCTCAGTGCTACATATTGCAATGGTACCTAAAGTTTAAAGCAGAAATTGGGGCACTTTTAAAATTTTAATTTTTAACCAATTCGATAGGTCTGCGGCTTAGGTAAGTTATCATATGTCACAAAACCGTTAAAGCTCCTTTTCAAAAATGATGCTCAGAAGCCAACTTCTTTCACCTCAGTGATACATTTTGGAATGGTACCTAAAGTTTAAAGCAGAAATAGGGGCACTTTTGAAATTTTCATTTTTGACCTATTCGATAGGTCTGGGGCTTAAGTAAGTTATCATATGTCACAGAACCGTTAAAGCTTTTGTTCAAAAAGGATGCTTCTAAGCCAACTTCTGTCACCTCAGTGATACATTTTGTAATGGTACCTAAAGTTTAAAGCAGAAATAGGGGCACTTTTGAAATTTTCATTTTTGACCAATTCGATAGGTCCGGGGCTTAGGTAAGTTATCATATGTCACAAAACCGTTAAAGCTCCTGTTCAAAAATGATGCTCCGAAATAAACTTATGTCACCTCAGTGATACATTTTGGAATGGTACCTAAAGTTTAAAGCTGAAATTGGTGCAATTTTAAAATTTTCATTTTTGACGAATTCGATAGGTCCGGGGCTTATGTAAGTTATCATATGTCACAGAACCGTTACAGCTCCTGTTCAAAAATGATGCTCAGAAGCCAACTTCTATAACCTCAGTGATACATTTTGGAATGGTACCTAAAGTTTAAAGCAGAAATAGGGGGACTTTTGAAATTTTAATGGTACCTAAAGTTTAAAGCAGAAATAGGGGCACTTTTGAAATTTTCATTTTTGACCAATTCGATAGGTCCGGGGCTTAGGTAAGTTATCATATGTCACAAAACCGTTAAAGCTCCTGTTCAAAAATGATGCTCCGAAATAAACTTATGTCACCTCAGTGATACATTTTGTAATGGTACCTAAAGTTTAAAGCTGAAATTGGTGCTCTTTTGAAATTTTCATTTTTGACCAATTCGATAGGTCCGGGGCTTAGGTAAGTTATCATATGTAACAAAACCGTTAAAGCTCCTGTTCAAAAATGATGCTCCGAAATAAACTTATGTCACCTCAGTGATACATTTTGGAATGGTACCTAAAGTTTAAAGCTGAAATTGGTGCAATTTTAAAATTTTCATTTTTGACCAATTCGATAGGTCCGGGGCTTATGTAAGTTATCATATGTCACAGAACCGTTAAAGCTCCTGTTCAAAAATGATGCTCAGAAGCCAACTTCTGTAACCTCAGAGATACATTTTGGAATGGTACCTAAAGTTTAAAGCAGAAATAGGGGGACTTTTGAAATTTTCATTTTTGACCAATTCGATAGGTCCGGGGCTTAGGTAAGTTATCATATGTCACAAAACCGTTAAAGCTCCTGTTCAAAAATTATGCTCCGAAATCAACTTCTGTCACCACAGTGATACATTTTGGAATGGTACCTAAAGTTTAAAGCAAAAATAGGGGCACTTTTGAAATTTTCATTTTTGACCAATTCAATAGGTCCGGGGCTTAGGTAAGTTATCATATGTCACAAAACCGTTAAAGCTCCTGTTCAAAAATTATGCTCCGAAATCAACTTCTGTCACCTCAGTGATACATTTTGGAATGGTACCAAAAGTTTAAAGCAGAAATAGGGGCACTTTTGAAATTTTCATTTTTGACCAATTCGATAGGTCCGGGGCTTAGGTAAGTTATCATATGTCACAAAACCGTTAAAGCTCCTGTTCAAAAATTATGCTCTGAAATCAACTTCTGTCACCTCAGTGCTACATATTGCAATGGTACCTAAAGTTTAAAGAAGAAATTGGGGCACTTTTAAAATTTTCATTTTTAACCAATTCGATAGGTCCGGGGCTTAGGTAAGTTATCATATGTCACAAAACCGTTAAAGCTCCTGTTCAAAAATGATGCTCAGAAGCCAACTTCTGTCACCTCAGTGATACATTTTGGAATGGTACCTAAAGTTTAAAGCAGAAATAGGGGCACTTTTGAAATTTTCCTTTTTGACCAATTCGATAGGTCCGGGGCTTAGGTAAGTTATCATATGTCACAAAACCGTTAAAGCTCCTGTTCAAAAATATGCTCTGAAATAAACTTATGTCACCTCAGTGATACATTTTGGAATGGTAGCTAAAGTTTAAAGCAGAAATTCGGGCACTTTTAAAATTTTCATTTTTGACCAATTCGATAGGTCTGGGGCTTAGGTAAGTTAACATATGTCACAGAACCGTTAAAGCTCCTGTTCAAAAATGATGCTCCGAAGCCAACTTCTGTCACCTCAGTGATACATTTTGGAATGGTACCTAAAGTTTAAAGCAGAAATAGGGGCACTTTTGAAATTTTCATTTTTGACCAATTCGATAGGTCCGGGGGGCTTAGAAAGTTATCATATGTCACAAAACCGTTAAAGCTCCTGTTCAAAAATTATGCTCCGAAATCAACTTCTGTCACCTCAGTGCTACATATTGCAATGGTACCTAAAGTTTAAAGCAGAAATTGGGGCACTTTTAAAATTTTAATTTTTAACCAATTCGATAGGTCTGCGGCTTAGGTAAGTTATCATATGTCACAAAACCGTTAAAGCTCCTTTTCAAAAATGATGCTCAGAAGCCAACTTCTTTCACCTCAGTGATACATTTTGGAATGGTACCTAAAGTTTAAAGCAGAAATAGGGGCACTTTTGAAATTTTCATTTTTGACCTATTCGATAGGTCTGGGGCTTAAGTAAGTTATCATATGTCACAGAACCGTTAAAGCTTTTGTTCAAAAAGGATGCTTCTAAGCCAACTTCTGTCACCTCAGTGATACATTTTGTAATGGTACCTAAAGTTTAAAGCAGAAATAGGGGCACTTTTGAAATTTTCATTTTTGACCAATTCGATAGGTCCGGGGCTTAGGTAAGTTATCATATGTCACAAAACCGTTAAAGCTCCTGTTCAAAAATGATGCTCCGAAATAAACTTATGTCACCTCAGTGATACATTTTGGAATGGTACCTAAAGTTTAAAGCTGAAATTGGTGCAATTTTAAAATTTTCATTTTTGACGAATTCGATAGGTCCGGGGCTTATGTAAGTTATCATATGTCACAGAACCGTTACAGCTCCTGTTCAAAAATGATGCTCAGAAGCCAACTTCTATAACCTCAGTGATACATTTTGGAATGGTACCTAAAGTTTAAAGCAGAAATAGGGGGACTTTTGAAATTTTAATTTTTGACCAATTCGATAGGTCCGGGGCTTAGGTAAGTTATCATATGTCACAAAACCGTTAAAGCTCCTGTTCAAAAATTATGCTCCGAAATCAACTTCTGTCACCACAGTGATACATTTTGGAATGGTACCTAAAGTTTAAAGCAGAAATAGGGGCACTTTTGAAATTTTCATTTTTGACCAATTCAATAGGTCCGGGGCTTAGGTAAGTTATCATATGTCACAAAACCGTTAAAGCTCCTGTTCAAAAATTATGCTCCGAAATAAACTTCTGTCACCTCAGTGCTACATATTGCAATGGTACCTAAAGTTTAAAGCTGAAATTGGTGCTCTTATAAAATTTTCATTTTTGACCAATTCGATAGGTCCGGGGCTTAGGTAAGTAATCATATGTCACAAAACCGTTAAAGCTCCTGTTCAAAAATGATGCTCCGAAATAAACTTCTGTCACCTCAGTGCTACATATTGCAATGGTACCTAAAGTTTAAAGCTGAAATTGGTGCTCTTTTAAAATTTTCATTTTTGACCAATTCGATAGGTCCGGGGCTTAGGTAAGTTATCATATGTCACAAAACCGTTAATGCTCCTGTTCAAAAATTATGCTCCGAAATCAACTTCTGTCACCTCAGTGATACATTTTGGAATGGTACTTAAAGTTTAAAGCAGAAATAGGGGCACTTTTGAAATTTTCATTTTTGACCAATTCGATAGGTCCGGGGCTTAAGTAAGTTATCATATGTCACAGAACCGTTAAAGCTTTTGTTCAAAAAGAATGCTTCTAAGCCAACTTCTGTCACCTCAGTGATACATTTTGTAATGGTACCTAAAGTTTAAAGCTGAAATTGGTGCTCTTTTGAAATTTTCATTTTTGACCAATTCGATAGGTCCGGGGCTTAGGTAAGTTATCATATGTCACAAAACCGTTAAAGCTCCTGTTCAAAAATGATGCTCCGAAATAAACTTATGTCACCTCAGTGATACATTTTGGAATGGTACCTAAAGTTTAAAGCTGAAATTGGTGCAATTTTAAAATTTTCATTTTTGACCAATTCGATAGGTCCGGGGCTTATGTAAGTTATCATATGTCACAGAACCGTTAAAGCTCCTGTTCAAAAATGATGCTCAGAAGCCAACTTCTGTAACCTCAGAGATACATTTTGGAATGGTACCTAAAGTTTAAAGCAGAAATAGGGGGACTTTTGAAATTTTCATTTTTGACCAATTTAATAGGTCCGGGGCTTAGGTAAGTTATCATATGTCACAAAACGGTTAAAGCTCCTGTTCAAAAATTATGCTCCGAAATCAACTTCTGTCACCACAGTGATACATTTTGGAATGGTACCTAAAGTTTAAAGCAAAAATAGGGGCACTTTTGAAATTTTCATTTTTGACCAATTCAATAGGTCCGGGGCTTAGGTAAGTTATCATATGTCACAAAACCGTTAAAGCTCCTGTTCAAAAATTATGCTCCGAAATCAACTTCTGTCACCTCAGTGATACATTTTGGAATGGTACCAAAAGTTTAAAGCAGAAATAGGGGCACTTTTGAAATTTTCATTTTTGACCAATTCGATAGGTCCGGGGCTTAGGTAAGTTATCTTATGTCACAAAACCGTTAAAGCTCCTGTTCAAAAATTATGCTCCAAAATAAACTTCTGTCACCTCAGTGCTACATATTGCAATGGTACCTAAAGTTTAAAGCTGAAATTGGTGCTCTTTTAAAATTTTCATTTTTGACCAATTCAATAGGTCCGGGGCTTAGGTAAGTTATCATATGTCACAAAACCGTTAAAGCTCCTGTTCAAAAATGATGCTCCGAAATAAACTTCTGTCACCTCAGTGATACATTTTGGAATGGTACCTAAAGTTTAAAGCAGAAATAAGGGTACTTTTGAAATTTTCATTTTTGACCAATTCGATAGGTCCGGGGCTTAGGTAAGTTATCATATGTCACAAAACCGTTAAAGCTCCTGTTCAAAAAGGATGCTCCGAAATAAACTTCTGTCACCTCAGTGCTACATATTGGAATAGTACCTAAAGTTTAAAGCAGAAATAGGGGGACTTTTGAAATTTTCATTTTTGACCAATGCGATAGGTCCGGGGCTTAGGTAAGTTATCATATGTCACAAAACCGTTAAAGCTCCTGTTCAAAATGTATGCTCCGAAATTAACTTCTGTCACCTCAGTGCTACATATTGGAATGGTACCTAAAGTTTAAAGCAGAAATTCGGGCACTTTTAAAATTTTAATTTTTGACCAATGCGACAGGTCCGGGGCTTAGGTAAGTTATCATATGTCACAAAACCGTTAAAGCTCCTGTTCAAAAAGGATGCTCCGAAATAAACTTCTGTCACCTCAGTGATACATTTTGGAATGGTACCTAAAGTTTAAAGCTGAAATTGGTGCACTTTTAAAATTTTAATTTTTGACCAATTCGATAGGTCCGGGGCTTAGGTAAGTTAACATATGTCACAGAACCGTTAAAGCTCCTGTTCAAAAATGATGCTCCACAGCCAACTTCTGTCACCTCAGTGATACATTTTGGAATGGTACCTAAAGTTTAAAGCAGAAATTGGGGCACTTTTGAAATTTTCATTTTTGACCAATGCGATAGGTCCGGGGCTTAGGTAAGTTATTATATGTCACAAAACCGTTAAAGCTCCTGTTTAAAAATTATGCTCAGAAATCAACTTCTGTCACCTCAGTGCTACATATTGGAATTGTACCTAAAGTTTAAAGCAGAAATTCGGGCACTTTTAACATTTTCATTTTTGACCAATGCGATAGGTCCGGGGCTTAGGTACATTATCATATGTCACAAAACCGTTAAAGCTCCTGTTCAAAAATGATGCTCCGAAATAAACTTCTGTCACCTCAGTGATACATTTTGGAATGGTACCTAAAGTTTAAAGCAGAAATAGGGGCACTTTTGAAATTTTCATTTTTGACCAATTCGATAGGTCCGGGGCTTAGGTAAGTTATCATATGTCACAAAACCGGTAAAGCTCCTGTTCAAAAAGGATGCTCCGAAATAAACTTCTGTCACCTCAGTGCTAAATATTGGAATGGTACCTAAAGTTTAAAGCAGAAATAGGGGCACTTTTGAAATTTTCATTTTTGACCAATGCGATAGGTCCGGGGCTTAGGTAAGTTATCATATGTCACAAAACCGTTAAAGCTCCGGTTCAAAACTTATGCTCCGAAATTAACTTCTGTCACCGCAGTGATACATTTTGGAATGGTACCTACAGTTTAAAGCAGATATAGGGGGACTTTTGAAATTTTCATTTTTTACCAATTCGATAGGTCCGGGGCTTAGGTAAGTTATCATATGTCACAAAACCGTTAAAGCTCCTGTTCAAAAATTATGCTCCGAAATCAACTTCTGTCACCTCAGTGATACATTTTGGAATGGTACCTAAAGTTTAAAGCAGAAATAGGGGCACTTTTGAAATTTTAATTTTTGACCAATTCGATAGGTCCGGGGCTTAGGTAAGTTAACATATGTCACAAAACCGTTAAAGCTCCTGTTCAAAAATGATGCTCAGAAGCCAACTTCTGTCACCTCAGTGATACATTTTGGAATGGTACCTAAAGTTTAAAGCTGAAATTGGTGCACTTTTAAAATTTTAATTTTTGACCAATTCGATAGGTCCGGGGCTTAGGTAAGTTAACATATGTCACAGAACCGTTAAAGCTCCTGTTCAAAAATGATGCTCCACAGCCAACTTCTGTCACCTCAGTGATACATTTTGGAATGGTACCTAAAGTTTAAAGCAGAAATTGGGGCACTTTTGAAATTTTCATTTTTGACCAATGCGATAGGTCCGGGGCTTAGGTAAGTTATTATATGTCACAAAACCGTTAAAGCTCCTGTTTAAAAATTATGCTCAGAAATCAACTTCTGTCACCTCAGTGCTACATATTGGAATTGTACCTAAAGTTTAAAGCAGAAATTCGGGCACTTTTAACATTTTCATTTTTGACCAATGCGATAGGTCCGGGGCTTAGGTACATTATCATATGTCACAAAACCGTTAAAGCTCCTGTTCAAAAATGATGCTCCGAAATAAACTTCTGTCACCTCAGTGATACATTTTGGAATGGTACCTAAAGTTTAAAGCAGAAATAGGGGCACTTTTGAAATTTTCATTTTTGACCAATTCGATAGGTCCGGGGCTTAGGTAAGTTATCATATGTCACAAAACCGGTAAAGCTCCTGTTCAAAAAGGATGCTCCGAAATAAACTTCTGTCATCTCAGTGCTAAATATTGGAATGGTACCTAAAGTTTAAAGCAGAAATAGGGGCACTTTTGAAATTTTCATTTTTGACCAATGCGATAGGTCCGTGGCTTAGGTAAGTTATCATATGTCACAAAACCGTTAAAGCTCCGGTTCAAAACTTATGCTCCGAAATTAACTTCTGTCACTGCAGTGATACATTTTGGAATGGTACCTACAGTTTAAAGCAGATATAGGGGGACTTTTGAAATTTTCATTTTTTACCAATTCTATAGGTCCGGGGCTTAGGTAAGTTATCATATGTCACAAAACCGTTAAAGCTCCTGTTCAAAAATTATGCTCCGAAATCAACTTCTGTCACCTCAGTGATACATTTTGGAATGGTACCTAAAGTTTAAAGCAGAAATAGGGGCACTTTTGAAATTTTAATTTTTGACCAATGCGATAGGTCCGGGGCTTAGGTAAGTTATCATATGTCACAAAACCGGTAAAGCTCCTGTTCAAAAAGGATGCTCCGAAATAAACTTCTGTCACCTCAGTGCTAAATATTGGAATGGTACCTAAAGTTTATAGCAGAAATAGGGGGACTTTTGAAATTTTCATTTTTGACCAATGCGATAGGTCCGGGGCTTAGGTAAGTTATCATATGTCACAGAACCGTTAAAGCTCCTGTTCAAAAATTATGCTCCGAAATTAACTTCTGTCACCGCAGTGATACATTTTGGAATGGTACCTACAGTTTAAAGCAGATATAGGGGGACTTTTGAAATTTTAATTTTTGACCAATGCGATAGGTCCGGGGCTTAGGTAAATTATCATATGTCACAAAACCATTAAAGCTCCTGTTCAAAATGATGCTCCGAAATCAACTTCTGTCACCTCAGTGATACATTTTGGAATGGTACCTAAAGTTTAAAGCAGAAATAGGGGCACTTTTGAAATTTTAATTTTTGACCAATGCGATAGGTCCGGGGCTTAGGTAAATTATCATATGTCACAAAACCGTTAAAGCTCCTGTTCAAAATGATGCTCCAAAATAAACTTCTGTCACCTCAGTGATACATTTTGGAATGGTACCTAAAGTTTAAAGCAGAAATAGGGGCACTTTTGACATTTTCATTTTTGACCAATTCGATAGGTCCGGGGCTTAGGTAAGTTATCATATGTCACAAAACCATTAAAGCTCCTGTTCAAAAAGGATGCTCCGAAATAAACTTCTGTCACCTCAGTGCTACATATTGGAATGGTACCTAAAGTTTAAAGCAGAAATTGGGGCATTTTTAAAATTTTCATTTTTAACCAATTCGATAGGTCCGGGGCTTAGGTAAGTTATCATATGTCACAAAACCGTTAAAGCTCCTGTTCAAAAATGATGCTCAGAAGCCAAATTCTGTCACCTCAGTGATACATTTTGGAATGGTACCTAAAGTTTAAAGCAGAATAGGGGCACTTTTGAAATTTTCCTTTTTGACCAATTCGATAGGTCCGGGGCTTAGGTAAGTTATCATATGTCACAAAACCGTTAAAGCTCCTGTTCAAAAATATGCTCTGAAATAAACTTATGTCACCTCAGTGATACATTTTGGAATGGTAGCTAAAGTTTAAAGCAGAAATTCGGGCACTTTTAAAATTTTCATTTTTGACCAATTCGATAGGTCCGGGGCTTAGGTAAGTTAACATATGTCACAGAACCGTTAAAGCTCCTGTTCAAAAATGATGCTCCGAAGCCAACTTCTGTCACCTCAGTGATACATTTTGGAATGGTACCTAAAGTTTAAAGCAGAAATAGGGGCACTTTTGAAATTTTCATTTTTGACCAATTCGATAGGTCCGGGGCTTAAGTAAGTTATCATATGTCACAGAACCGTTAAAGCTCCTGTTCAAAAATTATGCTCCGAAATCAACTTCTGTCACCTCAGTGATACATTTTGGAATGGTACTTAAAGTTTAAAGCAGAAATAGGGGCACTTTTGAAATTTTAATTTTTGACCAATTCGATAGGTCTGGGGCTTAAGTAAGTTATCATATGTCACAGAACCGTTACAGCTTTTGTTCAAAAAGGATGCTTCTAAGCCAACTTCTGTCACCTCAGTGATACATTTTGTAATGGTACCTAAAGTTTAAAGCAGAAATAGGGGCACTTTTGAAATTTTCATTTTTGACCAAATCGATAGGTCCTGGGCTTAAGTAAGTTATCATATGTCACAAAACCGTTAAAGCTCCTGTTCAAAAATTATGCTCCGAAATCAACTTCTGTCACCTCAGTGATACATTTTGGAATGGTACTTAAAGTTTAAAGCAGAAATAGGGGCACTTTTGAAATTTTCATTTTTGACCAATTCGATAGGTCCGGGGCTTAGGTAAGTTATCATATGTCACAAAACCGTTAAAGCTCCTGTTCAAAAATGATGCTCCGAAATAAACTTATGTCACCTCAGTGATACATTTTGGAATGGTACCTAAAGTTTAAAGCTGAAATTGGTGCAATTTTAAAATTTTCATTTTTGACCAATTCGATAGGTCCGGGGCTTATGTAAGTTATCATATGTCACAGAACCGTTAAAGCTCCTGTTCAAAAATGATGCTCAGAAGCCAACTTCTATAACCTCAGTGATACATTTTGGAACGGTACCTAAAGTTTAAAGCAGAAATAGGGGGACTTTTGAAATTTTAATTTTTGACCAATTCGATAGGTCCGGGGCTTAGGTAAGTTATCATATGTCACAAAACCGTTAAAGCTCCTGTTCAAAAATTATGCTCCGAAATCAACTTCTGTCACCACAGTGATACATTTTGGAATGGTACCTAAAGTTTAAAGCAGAAATTGGTGCTCTTATAAAATTTTCATTTTTGACCAATTCGATAGGTCCGGGGCTTAGGTAAGTAATCATATGTCACAAAACCGTTAAAGCTCCTGTTCAAAAATGATGCTCCGAAATAAACTTATGTCACCTCAGTGATACATTTTGGAATGGTACCTAAAGTTTAAAGCAGAAATAGGGGCACTTTTGAAATTTTCATTTTTTGACCAATTCGATAGGTCCGGGGCTTAGGTAAGTTATCATATGTCACAAAACCGTTAAAGCTCCTGTTCAAAAATTATGCTCCGAAATCAACTTCTGTCACCTCAGTGATACATTTTGGAATGGTACTTAAAGTTTAAAGCAGAAATAGGGGCACTTTTGAAATTTTCATTTTTGACCAATTCGATAGGTCCGGGGCTTAAGTAAGTTATCATATGTCACAGAACAGTTAAAGCTTTTGTTCAAAAAGGATGCTTCTAAGCCAACTTCTGTCACCTCAGTGATACATTTTGTAATGGTACCTAAAGTTTAAAGCAGAAATAGGGGCACTTTTGAAATTTTCATTTTTGACCAATTCGATAGGTCCGGGGCTTAGGTAAGTTATCATATGTCACAAAACCGTTAAAGCTCCTGTTCAAAAATGATGCTCCGAAATAAACTTATGTCACCTCAGTGATACATTTTGGAATGGTACCTAAAGTTTAAAGCTGAAATTGGTGCAATTTTAAAATTTTCATTTTTGACCAATTCGATAGGTCCGGGGCTTATGTAAGTTATCATATGTCACAAAACCGTTAAAGCTCCTGTTCAAAAATTATGCTCCGAAATCAACTTCTGTCACCACAGTGATACATTTTGGAATGGTACCTAAAGTTTAAAGCAGAAATAGGGGCACTTTTGAAATTTTCATTTTTGACCAATTCAATAGGTCCGGGGCTTAGGTAAGTTATCATATGTCACAAAACCGTTAAAGCTCCAGTTCAAAAATGATGCTCCGAAATAAACTTCTGTCACCTCAGTGATACATTTTGGAATGGTACCTAAAGTTTAAAGCAGAAATAAGGGTACTTTTGAAATTTTCATTTTTGACCAATTCGATAGGTCCGGGGCTTAGGTAAGTTATCATATGTCACAAAACCGTTAAAGCTCCAGTTCAACAAGGATGCTCCGAAATAAACTTCTGTCACCTCAGTGCTACATATTGGAATAGTACCTAAAGTTTAAAGCAGAAATAGGGGGACTTTTGAAATTTTCATTTTTGACCAATGCGATAGGTCCGGGGCTAAGGTAAGTTATCATATGTCACAAAACCGTTAAAACTCCTGTTCAAAATGTATGCTCCGAAATTAACTTCTGTCACCTCAGTGCTACATATTGGAATGGTACCTAAAGTTTAAAGCAGAAATTCGGGCACTTTTAAAATTTTAATTTTTGACCAATGCGACAGGTCCGGGGCTTAGGTAAGTTATCATATGTCACAAAACCGTTAAAGCTCCTGTTCAAAAAGGATGCTCCGAAATAAACTTCTGTCACCTCAGTGATACATTTTGGAATGGTACCTAAAGTTTAAAGCTGAAATTGGTGCACTTTTAAAATTTTAATTTTTGACCAATTCGATAGGTCCGGGGCTTAGGTAAGTTAACATATGTCACAGAACCGTTAAAGCTCCTGTTCAAAAATGATGCTCCACAGCCAACTTCTGTCACCTCAGTGATACATTTTGGAATGGTACCTAAAGTTTAAAGCAGAAATTGGGGCACTTTTGAAATTTTCATTTTTGACCAATGCGATAGGTCCGGGGCTTAGGTAAGTTATTATATGTCACAAAACCGTTAAAGCTCCTGTTTAAAAATTATGCTCAGAAATCAACTTCTGTCACCTCAGTGCTACATATTGGAATTGTACCTAAAGTTTAAAGCAGAAATTCGGGCACTTTTAACATTTTCATTTTTGACCAATGCGATAGGTCCGGGGCTTAGGTACATTATCATATGTCACAAAACCGTTAAAGCTCCTGTTCAAAAATGATGCTCCGAAATAAACTTCTGTCACCTCAGTGATACATTTTGGAATGGTACCTAAAGTTTAAAGCAGAAATAGGGGCACTTTTGAAATTTTCATTTTTGACCAATTCGATAGGTCCGGGGCTTAGGTAAGTTATCATATGTCACAAAACCGGTAGCTCCTGTTCAAAAAGGATGCTCCGAAATAAAACTCTGTCATCTCAGTGCTAAATATTGGAATGGTACCTAAAGTTTAAAGCAGAAATAGGGGCACTTTTGAAATTTTCATTTTTGACCAATGCGATAGGTCCGGGGCTTAGGTAAGTTATCATATGTCACAAAACCGTTAAAGCTCCGGTTCAAAACTTATGCTCCGAAAATTAACTTCTGTCACCGCAGTGATACATTTTGGAATGGTACCTACAGTTTAAAGCAGATATAGGGGGACTTTTGAAATTTTCATTTTTTACCAATTCTATAGGTCCGGGGCTTAGGTAAGTTATCATATGTCACAAAACCGTTAAGCTCCTGTTCAAAAATTATGCTCCGAAATCAACTTCTGTCACCTCAGTGATACATTTTGGAATGGTACCTAAAGTTTAAAGCAGAAATAGGGGCACTTTTGAAATTTTAATTTTTGACCAATGCGATAGGTCCGGGGCTTAGGTAAGTTATCATATGTCACAAAACCGGTAAAGCTCCTGTTCAAAAAGGATGCTCCGAAATAAACTTCTGTCACCTCAGTGCTAAATATTGGAATGGTACCTAAAGTTTAAAGCAGAAATTGGGGCACTTTTGAAATTTTCATTTTTGACCAATGCGATAGGTCCGGGCTTAGGTAAGTTATTATATGTCACAAAACCGTTAAAGCTCCTGTTTAAAAATTATGCTCAGAAATCAACTTCTGTCACCTCAGTGCTACATATTGGAATCGTGTACCTAAAGTTTAAAGCAGAAATTCGGGCACTTTTAACATTTTCATTTTTGACCAATGCGATAGGTCCGGGGCTTAGGTAAATTATCATATGTCACAAAACCGTTAAAGCTCCTGTTCAAAAATGATGCTCCGAAATAAACTTCTGTCACCTCAGTGATACATTTTGGAAATGGTACCTAAAGTTTAAAGCCGAAATAGGGGCACTTTTGAAATTTTCATTTTTGACCAATTCGATAGGTCCGGGGCTTAGGTAAGTTATCATATGTCACAAAACCGGTAAAGCTCCTGTTCAAAAAGGATGCTCGAAATAAACTTCTGTCACCTCAGTGCTAAATATTGGAATGGTACCTAAAGTTTAAAGCAGAAATAGGGGCACTTTTGAAATTTTCATTTTTGACCAATGCGATAGGTCCGGGGCTTAGGTAAGTTATCAATCATGTCACAAAACCGTTAAAGCTCCGGTTCAAAACTTATGCTCCGAAATTAACTTCTGTCACCGCAGTGATACATTTTGGAATGGTACCTACAGTTTAAAGCAGATATAGGGGGACTTTTGAAATTTTCATTTGTTACCAATTCGATAGGTCCGGGGCTTAGGTAAGTTATCATATGTCACAAAACCGTTAAAGCTCCTGTTCAAAAATTATGCTCCGAAATCAACTTCTGTCACCTCAGTGATACATTTTGGAATGGTACCTAAGTTTAAAGCAGAAATAGGGGCACTTTTGAAATTTTAATTTTTGACCAATGCGATAGGTCCGGGGCTTAGGTAAGTTATCATATGTCACAAAACCGGTAAAGCTCCTGTTCAAAAAGGATGCTCCGAAATAAACTTCTGTCACCTCAGTGCTAAATATTGGAATGGTACCTAAAGTTTATATCAGAAATAGGGGACTTTTGAAATTTTCATTTTTGACCAATGCGATAGGTCCGGGGCTTAGGTAAGTTATCATATGTCACAGAACCGTTAAAGCTCCTGTTCAAAAATTATGCTCCGAAATTAACTTCTGTCACCGCAGTGATGCATTTTGGAATGGTACCTACAGTTTAAAGCAGATATAGGGGGACTTTTGAAATTTTAATTTTGACCAATGCGATAGGTCCGGGGCTTAGGTAAATTATCATATGTCACAAAACCATTAAAGCTCCTGTTCAAAAATTATGCTCCGAAATCAACTTCTGTCACCTCAGTGATACATTTTGGAATGGTACTTAAAGTTTAAAGCAGAAATAGGGGCACTTTTGAAATTTTCATTTTTGACCAATTCGATAGGTCCGTGGCTTAGGTAAGTTATCATATGTCACAAAACCGTTAAAGCTCCTGTTCAAAAATGATGCTCCGAAATAAACTTATGTCACCTTCAGTGATACATTTTGGAATGGTACCTAAAGTTTAAAGCTGAAATTGGTGCAATTTTAAAATTTTCATTTTTGACCAATTCGATAGGTACGGGGCTTATGTAAGTTATCATATGTCACAGAACCGTTAAAGCTCCTGTTCAAAAATGATGCTCAGAAGCCAACTTCTATAACCTCAGTGATACATTTTGGAATGGTACCTAAAGTTTAAAGCAGAAATAGGGGACTTTTGAAATTTTAATTTTGACCAATTCGATAGGTCCGGGGCTTAGGTAAGTTATCATATGTCCACAAACCGTTAAAGCTCCTGTTCAAAAATATGCTCTGAAATAAACTTATGTCACCTCAGTGATACATTTTGGAATGGTACCTAAAGTTTAAAGCAGAAATTGGTGCTCTTATAAAATTTTCATTTTTGACCAATTCGATAGGTCCGGGGCTTAGGTAAGTTAACATATGTCACAGAACCGTTAAAGCTCCTGTTCAAAAATGATGCTCCGAAGCCAACTTCTGTCACCTCAGTGATACATTTGGAATGGTACCTAAAGTTTAAAGCAGAAATAGGGGCACTTTTGAAATTTTCATTTTTGACCAATTCGATAGGTCCGGGGCTTAAGTAAGTTATCATATGTCACAAAACCGTTAAAGCTCCTGTTCAAAAATTATGCTCCGAAATCAACTTCTGTCACCTCAGTGATACATTTTGGAATGGTACTTAAAGTTTAAAGCAGAAATAGGGGCACTTTTGAAATTTTAATTTTTGACCAATTCGATAGGTCTGGGGCTTAAGTAGTTATCATATGTCACAGAACCGTTACAGCTTTTGTTCAAAAAGGATGCTTCTAAGCCAACTTCTGTCACCTCAGTGATACATTTTGTAATGGTACCTAAAGTTTAAAGCAGAATAGGGGCACTTTTGAAATTTTCATTTTTGACCAAATCGATAGGTCCGGGGCTTGAAGTAAGTTATCATATGTCACAAAACCGTTAAAGCTCCTGTTCAAAAATTATGCGTCCGAAATCAACTTCTGTCACCTCAGTGATACATTTTGGAATGGTACTTAAAGTTTAAAGCAGAAATAGGGGCACTTTTGAAATTTTCATTTTTGACCCAATTCGATAGGTCCGGGGCTTAGGTAAGTTATCATATGTCACAAAACCGTTAAAGCTCCTGTTCAAAAATGATGCTCCGAAATAAACTTATGTCACCTCAGTGATACATTTTGGAATGGTACCTAAAGTTAAAGCTGAAATTGGTGCAATTTTAAAATTTTCATTTTTGACCAATTCGATAGGTCCGGGCTTATGTAAGTTATCATATGTCACAGAAACCGTTAAAGCTCCTGTTCAAAATGATGCTCAGAAGCCAACTTCTATAACCTCAGTGATACATTTGGAACGGTACCTAAAGTTTAAAGCAGAAATAGGGGGACTTTTGAAATTTTAATTTTTGACCAATTCGATAGGTCCGGGGCTTAGGTAAGTTATCATATGTCACAAAACCGTTAAAGCTCCTGTCAAAAATTATGCTCCGAAATCAACTTCTGTCACCACAGTGATACATTTTGGAATGGTACCTAAAGTTTAAAGCAGAAATTGGTGCTCTTATAAATTTTCATTTTTGACCAATTCGATAGGTCCGGGGCTTAGGTAAGTAATCATATGTCACAAAACCGTTAAAGCTCCTGTTCAAAAATGATGCTCCGAAATTAACTTATGTCACCTCAGTGATACATTTGGAATGGTACCTAAAGTTTAAAGCAGAAATAGGGGCACTTTTGAAATTTTCATTTTTTTGACCAATTCGATAGGTCCGGGGCTTAGGTAAGTTATCATATGTCACAAAACCGTTAAAGCTCCTGTTCAAAATTATGCTCCGAAATCAACTTCTGTCACCTCAGTGATACATTTTGGAATGGTACTTAAAGTTTAAAGCAGAAATAGGGGCACTTTTGAAATTTTCATTTTTGACCAATTCGATAGGTCCGGGGCTTAAGTAAGTTATCATATGTCACAGAACCGTTAAAGCTTTTGTTCAAAAAGGATGCTTCTAAGCCCAACTTCTGTCACCTCAGTGATACATTTTGTAATGGTACCTAAAGTTTAAAGCAGAAATAGGGCACTTTTGAAATTTTCATTTTTGACCAATTCGATAGGTCCGGGGGCTTAGGTAAGTTATCATATGTCACAAAACCGTTAAAGCTCCTGTTCAAAAATGATGCTCCGAAATAAACTTATGTCACCTCAGTGATACATTTTGGAATGGTACCTAAAGTTTAAAGCTGAAATTGGTGCAATTTTAAAATTTTCATTTTTGACCAATTCGATAGGTCCGGGGCTTATGTAAGTTATCATATGTCACAAAACCGTTAAAGCTCCTGTTCAAAAATTATGCTCCGAAATCAACTTCTGTCACCACAGTGATACATTTTGGAATGGTACCTAAAGTTTAAAGCAGAAATAGGGGCACTTTTGAAATTTTCATTTTTGACCAATTCAATAGGTCCGGGGCTTAGTTAAGTTATCATATGTCACAAAACCGTTAAAGCTCCAGTTCAAAAATGATGCTCCGAAATAAACTTCTGTCACCTCAGTGATACATTTTGGAATGGTACCTAAAGTTTAAAGCAGAAATAAGGGTACTTTTGAAAATTTCATTTTTGACCAAATTCGATAGGTCCGGGGCTTAGGTTAGTTATCATATGTCACAAAACCGTTAAAGCTCCAGTTCAACAAGGATGCTCCGAAATAAACTTCTGTCACCTCAGTGCTACATATTGGAATAGTACCTAAAGTTTTAAAGCAGAAATAGGGGGACTTTTGAAATTTTCATTTTTGACCAATGCGATAGGGTCCGGGGCTAAGGTAAGTTATCATATGTCACAAAAACCGTTAAAACTCCTGTTCAAAATGTATGCTCCGAAATTAACTTCTGTCACCTCAGTGCTACATATGGAATGGTACCTAAAGTTTTAAAGCAGAAATTCGGGCACTTTTAAAATTTTAATTTTTGACCAATGCGACAGGTCCGGGGCTTAGGTAAGTATCATATGTCACAAAACCGTTAAAGCTCCTGTTCAAAAAGGATGCTCCGAAATAAACTTCTGTCACCTCAGTGATACATTTTGGAATGGTACCTAAAGTTTAAAGCTGAAATTGGTGCAACTTTTAAAATTTTAATTTTTGACCAATTCGATAGGTCCGGGGCTTAGGTAAGTTAAACATATGTCACAGAACCGTTAAAGCTCCTGTTCAAAAATGATGCTCCACAGCCAACTTCTGTCACCTCAGTGATACATTTTGGAATGGTACCTAAAGTTTAAAGCAGAAATTGGGGCACTTTTGAAATTTTCATTTTGACCAATGCGATAGGTCCGGGGCTTAGGTAAGTTATTATATGTCACAAAACCGTTAAAGCTCCTGTTTAAAAATTATGCTCAGAAATCAACTTCTGTCACCTCAGTGCTACATATTGGAATTGTACCTAAAGTTTAAAGCAGAAATTCTGGGCACTTTTAACATTTTCATTTTTGACCAATGCGATAGGTCCGGGGCTTAGGTACATTATCATATGTCACAAAACCGTTAAAGCTCCTGTTCAAAATGATGCTCCGAAATAAACTTCTGTCACCTCAGTGATACATTTTGGAATGGTACCTAAAGTTTAAAGCAGAAATAGGGGCACTTTTGAAATTTTCATTTTTGACCAATTCGATAGGTCCGGGGCTTAGGTAAGTTATCATATGTCACAAAACCGGTAAAGCTCCTGTTCAAAAAGGATGCTCCGAATAAACTTCTGTCATCTCAGTGCTAAATATTGAATGGTACCTAAAGTTTAAAGCAGAAATAGGGGCACTTTTGAAATTTTCATTTTTGACCATGCGATAGGTCCGGGGCTTAGGTAAGTTATCATATGTCACAAAACCGTTAAAGCTCCGGTTCAAAACTTATGCTCCGAAATTAACTTCTGTCACCGCAGTGATACATTTTGGAATGGTACCTACAGTTTAAAGCAGATATAGGGGGACTTTTGAAATTTTCATTTTTACCAATTCTATAGGTCCGGGGCTTAGGTAAGTTATCATATGTCACAAACCGTTAAAGCTCCTGTTCAAAAATTATGCTCCGAAATCAACTTCTGTCACCTCAGTGATACATTTTGGAATGGACCTAAAGTTAAAGCAGAAATAGGGGCACTTTTGAAATTTTAATTTTTGACCAATGCGATAGGTCCGTCCGGGGCTTAGGTAAGTTATCATATGTCACAAAACCGGTAAAGCTCCTGTTCAAAAAGGATGCTCCGAAATAAACTTCTGTCACCTCAGTGCTAAATATTGGAATGGTACCTAAAGTTTAAAGCAGAAATTGGGGCACTTTTGAAATTTTCATTTTTGACCAATGCGATAGGTCCGGGGCTTAGGTAAGTTATTATATGTCACAAAACCGTTAAAGCTCCTGTTTAAAAATTATGCTCAGAAATCAACTTCTGTCACCTCAGTGCTACATATTGGAATTGTACCTAAAGTTTAAAGCAGAAATTCGGGCACTTTTAACATTTTCATTTTTGACCAATGCGATAGGTCCGGGGCTTAGGTAAATTATCATATGTCACAAAACCGTTAAAGCTCCTGTTCAAAAATGATGCTCCGAAATAAACTTCTGTCACCTCAGTGATACATTTTGGAATGGTACCTAAAGTTTAAAGCAGAAATAGGGGCACTTTTGAAATTTTCATTTTTGACCAATTCGATAGGTCCGGGGCTTAGGTAAGTTATCATATGTCACAAAACCGGTAAAGCTCCTGTTCAAAAAGGATGCTCCGAAATAAACTTCTGTCACCTCAGTGCTAAATATTGGAATGGTACCTAAAGTTTAAAGCAGAAATAGGGGCACTTTTGAAATTTTCATTTTTGACCAATGCGATAGGTCCGGGGCTTAGGTAAGTTATCATATGTCACAAAACCGTTAAAGCTCCGGTTCAAAACTTATGCTCCGAAATTAACTTCTGTCACCGCAGTGATACATTTTGGAATGGTACCTACAGTTTAAAGCAGATATAGGGGGACTTTTGAAATTTTCATTTTTTACCAATTCGATAGGTCCGGGGCTTAGGTAAGTTATCATATGTCACAAAACCGTTAAAGCTCCTGTTCAAAAATTATGCTCCGAAATCAACTTCTGTCACCTCAGTGATACATTTTGGAATGGTACCTAAAGTTTAAAGCAGAAATAGGGGCACTTTTGAAATTTTAATTTTTGACCAATGCGATAGGTCCGGGGCTTAGGTAAGTTATCATATGTCACAAAACCGGTAAAGCTCCTGTTCAAAAAGGATGCTCCGAAATAAACTTCTGTCACCTCAGTGCTAAATATTGGAATGGTACCTAAAGTTTATATCAGAAATAGGGGGACTTTTGAAATTTTCATTTTTGACCAATGCGATAGGTCCGGGGCTTAGGTAAGTTATCATATGTCACAGAACCGTTAAAGCTCCTGTTCAAAAATTATGCTCCGAAATTAACTTCTGTCACCGCAGTGATGCATTTTGGAATGGTACCTACAGTTTAAAGCAGATATAGGGGGACTTTTGAAATTTTAATTTTTGACCAATGCGATAGGTCCGGGGCTTAGGTAAATTATCATATGTCACAAAACCATTAAAGCTCCTGTTCAAAAATTATGCTCCGAAATCAACTTCTGTCACCTCAGTGATACATTTTGGAATGGTACTTAAAGTTTAAAGCAGAAATAGGGGCACTTTTGAAATTTTCATTTTTGACCAATTCGATAGGTCCGGGGCTTAGGTAAGTTATCATATGTCACAAAACCGTTAAAGCTCCTGTTCAAAAATGATGCTCCGAAATAAACTTATGTCACCTCAGTGATACATTTTGGAATGGTACCTAAAGTTTAAAGCTGAAATTGGTGCAATTTTAAAATTTTCATTTTTGACCAATTCGATAGGTACGGGGCTTATGTAAGTTATCATATGTCACAGAACCGTTAAAGCTCCTGTTCAAAAATGATGCTCAGAAGCCAACTTCTATAACCTCAGTGATACATTTTGGAATGGTACCTAAAGTTTAAAGCAGAAATAGGGGGACTTTTGAAATTTTAATTTTTGACCAATTCGATAGGTCCGGGGCTTAGGTAAGTTATCATATGTCACAAAACCGTTAAAGCTCCTGTTCAAAAATATGCTCTGAAATAAACTTATGTCACCTCAGTGATACATTTTGGAATGGTACCTAAAGTTTAAAGCAGAAATTGGTGCTCTTATAAAATTTTCATTTTTGACCAATTCGATAGGTCCGGGGCTTAGGTAAGTAATCATATGTCACAAAACCGTTAAAGCTCCTGTTCAAAAATGATGCTCCGAAATAAACTTATGTCACCTCAGTGATACATTTTGGAATGGTACCTAAAGTTTAAAGCAGAAATAGGGGCACTTTTGAAATTTTCATTTTTTGACCAATTCGATAGGTCCGGGGCTTAGGTAAGTTATCATATGTCACAAAACCGTTAAAGCTCCTGTTCAAAAATTATGCTCCGAAATCAACTTCTGTCACCTCAGTGATACATTTTGGAATGGTACTTAAAGTTTAAAGCAGAAATAGGGGCACTTTTGAAATTTTCATTTTTGACCAATTCGATAGGTCCGGGGCTTAAGTAAGTTATCATATGTCACAGAACCGTTAAAGCTTTTGTTCAAAAAGGATGCTTCTAAGCCAACTTCTGTCACCTCAGTGATACATTTTGTAATGGTACCTAAAGTTTAAAGCAGAAATAGGGGCACTTTTGAAATTTTCATTTTTGACCAATTCGATAGGTCCGGGGCTTAGGTAAGTTATCATATGTCACAAAACCGTTAAAGCTCCTGTTCAAAAATGATGCTCCGAAATAAACTTATGTCACCTCAGTGAAACATTTTGGAATGGTACCTAAAGTTTAAAGCAGAAATAGGGGCACTTTTGAAATTTTCATTTTTGACCAATTCAATAGGTCCGGGGCTTAGGTAAGTTATCATATGTCACAAAACCGTTAAAGCTCCTGTTCAAAAATGATGCTCCGAAATAAACTTCTGTCACCTCAGTGATACATTTTGGAATGGTACCTAAAGTTTAAAGCAGAAATAAGGGTACTTTTGAAATTTTCATTTTTGACCAATTCGATAGGTCCGGGGCTTAGGTAAGTTATCATATGTCACAAAACCGTTAAAGCTCCTGTTCAACAAGGATGCTCCGAAATAAACTTCTGTCACCTCAGTGCTACATATTGGAATAGTACCTAAAGTTTAAAGCAGAAATAGGGGGACTTTTGAAATTTTCATTTTTGACCAATGCGATAGGTCCGGTGCTTAGGTAAGTTATCATATGTCACAAAACCGTTAAAGCTCCTGTTCAAAAAGGATGCTCCGAAATAAACTTCTGTCACCTCAGTGATACATTTTGGAATGGTACCTAAAGTTTAAAGCTGAAATTGGTGCACTTTTAAAATTTTAATTTTTGACCAATTCGATAGGTCCGGGGCTTAGGTAAGTTAACATATGTCACAGAACCGTTAAAGCTCCTGTTCAAAAATGATGCTCCACAGCCAACTTCTGTCACCTCAGTGATACATTTTGGAATGGTACCTAAAGTTTAAAGCAGAAATTGGGGCACTTTTGAAATTTTCATTTTTGACCAATGCGATAGGTCCGGGGCTTAGGTAAGTTATTATATGTCACAAAACCGTTAAAGCTCCTGTTTAAAAATTATGCTCAGAAATCAACTTCTGTCACCTCAGTGCTACATATTGGAATTGTACCTAAAGTTTAAAGCAGAAATTCGGGCACTTTTAACATTTTCATTTTTGACCAATGCGATAGGTCCGGGGCTTAGGTAAGTTATCATATGTCACAAAACCGTTAAAGCTCCTGTTCAAAAATTATGCTCCGAAATCAACTTCTGTCACCTCAGTGATACATTTTGGAATGGTACCTAAAGTTTAAAGCAGAAATAGGGGCACTTTTGAAATTTTAATTTTTGATCAATGCGATAGGTCCGGGGCTTAGGTAAATTATCATATGTCACAAAACCGTTAAAGCTCCTGTTCAAAAATGATGCTCCGAAATAAACTTCTGTCACCTCAGTGATACATTTTGGAATGGTACCTAAAGTTTAAAGCAGAAATAGGGTCACTTTTGAAATTTTAATTTTTGACCAATTCGATAGGTCCGGGGCTTAGGTAAGTTATCATATGTCACAAAACCGTTAAAGCTCCTGTTCAAAAAGGATGCTCCGAAATAAACTTCTGTCACCTCAGTGCTACATATTGGAATGGTACCTAAAGTTTAAAGCAGAAATAGGGGGACTTTTGAAATTTACATTTTTGACCAATGCGATAGGTCTGGGGCTTAGGTAAGTTATCATATGTCACAAAACCGTTAAAGCTCCTGTTCAAAAATGATGCTCCGAAATCAACTTCTGTCACCTCAGTGCTACATATTGCAATGGTACCTAAAGTTTAAAGCAGAAATTGGGGCACTTTTAAAATTTTAATTTTTAACCAATTCGATAGGTCCGGGGCTTAGGTAAGTTATCATATGTCACAAAACCTTTAACGGTTCAAAAATGATGCTCAGAAGCCAACTTCTGTCACCTCAGTGATACATTTTGGAATGGTACCTAAAGTTTAAAGCAGAAATAGGGGCACTTTTGAAATTTTCATTTTTGACCAATTCGATAGGTCCGGGGCTTAGGTAAGTTATCATATGTCACAAAACCGTTAAAGCTCCTGTTCAAAAATATGCTCTGAAATAAACTTATGTCACCTCAGTGATACATTTTGGAATGGTAGCTAAAGTTTAAAGCAGAAATTCGGGCTCTTTTAAAATTTTCATTTTTGACCAATTCGATAGGTCCGGGGCTTAGGTAAGTTAACATATGTCACAGAACCGTTAAAGCTCCTGTTCAAAAATGATGCTCAGAAGCCAACTTCTGTCACCTCAGTGATACATTTTGGAATGGTACCTAAAGTTTAAAGCAGAAATAGGGGCACTTTTGAAATTTTCCTTTTTGACCAATTCGATAGGTCCGGGGCTTAGGTAAGTTATCATATGTCACAAAACCGTTAAAGCTCCTGTTCAAAAATATGCTCTGAAATAAACTTATGTCACCTCAGTGATACATTTTGGAATGGTAGCTAAAGTTTAAAGCAGAAATTCGGGCACTTTTAAAATTTTCATTTTTGACCAATTCGATAGGTCTGGGGCTTAGGTAAGTTAACATATGTCACAGAACCGTTAAAGCTCCTGTTCAAAAATGATGCTCCGAAGCCAACTTCTGTCACCTCAGTGATACATTTTGGAATGGTACCTAAAGTTTAAAGCAGAAATAGGGGCACTTTTGAAATTTTCATTTTTGACCAATTCGATAGGTCCGGGGGGTTTAGAAAGTTATCATATGTCACAAAACCGTTAAAGCTCCTGTTCAAAAATTATGCTCCGAAATCAACTTCTGTCACCTCAGTGATACATTTTGGAATGGTACCTAAAGTTTAAAGCAGAAATAGGGGCCCTTTTGAAATTTTAATTTTTGATCAATGCGATAGGTCCGGGGCTTAGGTAAATTATCATATGTCACAAAACCGTTAAAGCTCCTGTTCAAAAATGATGCTCCGAAATAAACTTCTGTCACCTCAGTGATACATTTTGGAATGGTACCTAAAGTTTAAAGCAGAAATAGGGTCACTTTTGAAATTTTAATTTTTGACCAATTCGATAGGTCCGGGGCTTAGGTAAGTTATCATATGTCACAAAACCGTTAAAGCTCCTGTTCAAAAATGATGCTCCGAAATCAACTTCTGTCACCTCAGTGCTACATATTGCAATGGTACCTAAAGTTTAAAGCAGAAATTGGGGCACTTTTAAAATTTTAATTTTTAACCAATTCGATAGGTCCGGGGCTTAGGTAAGTTATCATATGTCACAAAACCTTTAACGGTTCAAAAATGATGCTCAGAAGCCAACTTCTGTCACCTCAGTGATACATTTTGGAATGGTACCTAAAGTTTAAAGCAGAAATAGGGGCACTTTTGAAATTTTCATTTTTGACCAATTCGATAGGTCCGGGGCTTAGGTAAGTTATCATATGTCACAAAACCGTTAAAGCTCCTGTTCAAAAATATGCTCTGAAATAAACTTATGTCACCTCAGTGATACATTTTGGAATGGTAGCTAAAGTTTAAAGCAGAAATTCGGGCACTTTTAAAATTTTCATTTTTGACCAATTCGATAGGTCCGGGGCTTAGGTAAGTTAACATATGTCACAGAACCGTTAAAGCTCCTGTTCAAAAATGATGCTCAGAAGCCAACTTCTGTCACCTCAGTGATACATTTTGGAATGGTACCTAAAGTTTAAAGCAGAAATAGGGGCACTTTTGAAATTTTCCTTTTTGACCAATTCGATAGGTCCGGGGCTTAGGTAAGTTATCATATGTCACAAAACCGTTAAAGCTCCTGTTCAAAAATATGCTCTGAAATAAACTTATGTCACCTCAGTGATACATTTTGGAATGGTAGCTAAAGTTTAAAGCAGAAATTCGGGCACTTTTAAAATTTTCATTTTTGACCAATTCGATAGGTCTGGGGCTTAGGTAAGTTAACATATGTCACAGAACCGTTAAAGCTCCTGTTCAAAAATGATGCTCCGAAGCCAACTTCTGTCACCTCAGTGATACATTTTGGAATGGTACCTAAAGTTTAAAGCAGAAATAGGGGCACTTTTGAAATTTTCATTTTTGACCAATTCGATAGGTCCGGGGGGCTTAGAAAGTTATCATATGTCACAAAACCGTTAAAGCTCCTGTTCAAAAATTATGCTCCGAAATCAACTTCTGTCACCTCAGTGCTACATATTGCAATGGTACCTAAAGTTTAAAGCAGAAATTGGGGCACTTTTAAAATTTTAATTTTTAACCAATTCGATAGGTCTGTGGCTTAGGTAAGTTATCATATGTCACAAAACCGTTAAAGTTCCTTTTCAAAAATGATGCTCAGAAGCCAACTTCTTTCACCTCAGTGATACATTTTGGAATGGTACCTAAAGTTTAAAGCAGAAATAGGGGCACTTTTGAAATTTTCATTTTTGACCAATTCGATAGGTCCGGGGCTTAGGTAAGTTATCATATGTCACAAAACCGTTAAAGCTCCTGTTCAAAAATGATGCTCCGAAATAAACTTATGTCACCTCAGTGATACATTTTGGAATGGTACCTAAAGTTTAAAGCTGAAATTGGTGAAATTTTAAAATTTTCATTTTTGACGAATTCGATAGGTCCGGGGCTTATGTAAGTTATCATATGTCACAGAACCGTTAAAGCTCCTGTTCAAAAATGATGCTCAGAAGCCAACTTCTATAACCTCAGTGATACATTTTGGAATGGTACCTAAAGTTTAAAGCAGAAATAGGGGGACTTTTGAAATTTTCATTTTTGACCAATTCAATAGGTCCGGGGCTTAGGTAAGTTATCATATGTCACAAAACCGTTAAAGCTCCTGTTCAAAAATGATGCTCCGAAATAAACTTCTGTCACCTCAGTGCTACATATTGCAATGGTACCTAAAGTTTAAAGCTGAAATTGGTGCTCTTATAAAATTTTCATTTTTGACCAATTCGATAGGTCCGGGGCTTAGGTAAGTAATCATATGTCACAAAACCGTTAAAGCTCCTGTTCAAAAATGATGCTCCGAAATAAACTTCTGTCACCTCAGTGCTACATATTGCAATGGTACCTAAAGTTTAAAGCTGAAATTGGTGCTCTTTTAAAATTTTCATTTTTGACCAATTCGATAGGTCCGGGGCTTAGGTAAGTTATCATATGTCACAAAACCGTTAATGCTCCTGTTCAAAAATTATGCTCCGAAATCAACTTCTGTCACCTCAGTGATACATTTTGTAATGGTACTTAAAGTTTAAAGCAGAAATAGGGGCACTTTTGAAATTTTCATTTTTGACCAATTCGATAGGTCCGGGGCTTAAGTAAGTTATCATATGTCACAGAACCGTTAAAGCTTTTGTTCAAAAAGGATGCTTCTAAGCCAACTTCTGTCACCTCAGTGATACATTTTGTAATGGTACCTAAAGTTTAAAGCTGAAATTGGTGCTCTTTTGAAATTTTCATTTTTGACCAATTCGATAGGTCCGGGGCTTAGGTAAGTTATCATATGTCACAAAACCGTTAAAGCTCCTGTTAAAAAATGATGCTCCGAAATAAACGTATGTCACCTCAGTGATACATTTTGGAATGGTACCTAAAGTTTAAAGCAAAAATAGGGGCACTTTTTAAATTTTCATTTTTGACCAATTCAATAGGTCCGGGGCTTAGGTAAGTTATCATATGTCACAAAACCGTTAAAGCTCCTGTTCAAAAATTATGCTCCGAAATCAACTTCTGTCACCTCAGTGATACATTTTGGAATGGTACCTAAAGTTTAAAGCAGAAATAGGGGCACTTTTGAAATTTTCATTTTTGACCAATTCGATAGGTCCGGGGCTTAGGTAAGTTATCATATGTCACAAAACCGTTAAAGCTCCTGTTCAAAAATTATGCTCCAAAATAAACTTCTGTCACCTCAGTGCTACATATTGCAATGGTACCTAAAGTTTAAAGCTGAAATTGGTGCTCTTTTAAAATTTTCATTTTTGACCAATTCGATAGGTCCGGGGCTCAGGTAAGTTATCATATGTCACAAAACCGTTAAAGCTCCTGTTAAAAAATGATGCTCCGGAATAAACTTATGTCACCTCAGTGATACATTTTGGAATGGTACCTAAAGTTTAAAGCTGAAATTGGTGCACTTTTAAAATTTTCATTTTTGACCAATTCGATAGGTCCGGGGCTTAGGTAAGTTAACATATGTCACAGAACCGTTAAAGCTCCTGTTCAAAAATGATGCTTCTAAGCCAACTTCTGTCACCTCAGTGATACATTTTGTAATGGTACCTAAAGTTTAAAGCAGAAATAGGGGCACTTTTGAAATTTTCATTTTTAACCAATTCGATAGGTCTGGGGCTTAGGTAAGTTATCATATGTCACAAAACCGTTAAAGCTCCTGTTCAAAAATGATGCTCCGAAATAAACTTATGTCACCTCAGTGATACATTTTGGAATGGTACCTAAAGTTTAAAGCTGAAATTGGTGCAATTTTAAAATTTTCATTTTTGACCAATTCGATAGGTCCGGGGCTTAGGTAAGTTATCATATGTCACAAAACCGTTAAAGCTCCTGTTCAAAAATTATGCTCCGAAATAAACTTATGTCACCTCAGTGATACATTTTGGAATGGTACCTAAAGTTTAAAGCAGAAATAGGGGCACTTTTGAAATTTTCATTTTTGACCAATTCAATAGGTCCGGGGCTTAGGTAAGTTATCATATGTCACAAAACCGTTAAAGCTCCTGTTCAAAAATTATGCTCCGAAATCAACTTCTGTCACCTCAGTGATACATTTTGGAATGGTACCTAAAGTTTAAAGCAGAAATAGGGTCACTTTTGAAATTTTCATTTTTGACCAATTCGATAGGTCCGGGGCTTAGGTAAGTTATCATATGTCACAAAACCGTTAAAGCTCCTGTTCAAAAATTATGCTCCAAAATAAACTTCTGTCACCTCAGTGCTACATATTGCAATGGTACCTAAAGTTTAAAGCTGAAATTGGTGCTCTTTTAAAATTTTCATTTTTGACCAATTCGATAGGTCCGGGGCTTAGGTAAGTTAACATATGTCACAGAACCGTTAAAGCTCCTGTTCAAAAATGATGCTCCAAAGCCTACTTCTGTCACCTCAGTGATACATTTTAAAAAAGGTACCTAAAGTTTAAAGCAGAAATTGGGGCAATTTTGATATTTTCATTTTTGACCAATTCGATAGGTCCGGGGCTTAGGTAAGTTATTATATGTCACAAAACCGTTAAAGCTCCTGTTTAAAAATGATGCTCCGAAATCAACTTCTGTCACCTCAGTGCTACATTTTGGAATGGTACCTAAAGTTTAAAGCAGAAATTCGGGCACTTTTAACATTTTCATTTTTGACCAATGCGATAGGTCCGGGGCTTAGGTAAGTTATCATATGTCACAAAACCGTTAAAGCTCCTGTTCAAAATGTATGCTCCGAAATTAACTTCTGTCACCTCAGTGCTACATATTGGAATGGTACCTAAAGTTTAAAGCAGAAATTCGGGCACTTTTAAAATTTTCATTTTTGACCAATGCGACAGGTCCGGGGCTTAGGTAAGTTATCATATGTCACAAAACCATTAAAGCTCCTGTTCAAAAAGGATGCTCCGAAATAAACTTCTGTCACCTCAGTGATACATTTTGGAATGGTACCTAAAGTTTAAAACTGAAATTGGTGCACTTTTAAAATTTTCATTTTTGACCAATTCGATAGGTCCGGGGCTTAGGTAAGTTAACATATGTAACAGAACCGTTAAAGCTCCTGTTAAAAAATGATGCTCCAAAGCCAACTTCTGTCACCTCAGTGATACATTTTGGAATGGTACCTAAAGTTTAAAGCAGAAATTGGGGCACTTTTGAAATTTTAATTTTTGACCAATGCGATAGGTCCGGGGCTTAGGTAAATTATCATATGTCACAAAACCGTTAAAGCTCCTGTTCAAAAATGATGCTCCGAAATAAACTTCTGTCACCTCAGTGATACATTTTGGAATGGTACCTAAAGTTTAAAGCAGAAATAGGGGCACTTTTGAAATTTTCATTTTTTGACCAATTCGATAGGTCCGGGGCTTAGGTAAGTTATCATATGTCACAAAACCATTAAAGCTCCTGTTCAAAAAGGATGCTCCGAAATAAACTTCTGTCACCTCAGTGCTACATATTGGAATGGTACCTAAAGTTTAAAGCAGAAATTGGGGCACTTTTAAAATTTTCATTTTTAACCAATTCGATAGGTCCGGGGCTTAGGTAAGTTATCATATGTCACAAAACCGTTAAAGCTCCTGTTCAAAAATGATGCTCAGAAGCCAACTTCTGTCACCTCAGTGATACATTTTGGAATGGTACCTAAAGTTTAAAGCAGAATAGGGGCACTTTTGAAATTTTCCTTTTTGACCAATACGATAGGTCCGGGGCTTAGGTAAGTTATCATATGTCACAAAACCGTTAAAGCTCCTGTTCAAAAATATGCTCTGAAATAAACTTATGTCACCTCAGTGATACATTTTGGAATGGTAGCTAAAGTTTAAAGCAGAAATTCGGGCACTTTTAAAATTTTCATTTTTGACCAATTCGATAGGTCCGGGGCTTAGGTAAGTTACCATATGTCACAGAACCGTTAAAGCTCCTGTTCAAAAATGATGCTCCGAAGCCAACTTCTGTCACCTCAGTGATACATTTTGGAATGGTACCTAAAGTTTAAAGCAGAAATAGGGGCACTTTTGAAATTTTCATTTTTGACCAATTCGATAGGTCCGGGGCTTAAGTAAGTTATCATATGTCACAAAACCGTTAAAGCTCCTGTTCAAAAATTATGCTCCGAAATCAACTTCTGTCACCTCAGTGATACATTTTGGAATGGTACTTAAAGTTTAAAGCAGAAATAGGGGCACTTTTGAAATTTTCATTTTTGACCAATTCGATAGGTCTGGGGCTTAAGTAAGTTATCATATGTCACAGAACCGTTAAAGCTTTTGTTCAAAAAGGATGCTTCTAAGCCAACTTCTGTCACCTCAGTGATACATTTTGTAATGGTACCTAAAGTTTAAAGCAGAAATAGGGGCACTTTTGAAATTTTCATTTATGACCAATTCGATAGGTCCGGGGCTTAGGTAAGTTATCATATGTCACAAAACCGTTAAAGCTCCTGTTCAAAAATGATGCTCCGAAATAAACTTATGTCACCTCAGTGATACATTTTGGAATGGTACCTAAAGTTTAAAGCTGAAATTGGTGCAATTTTAAAATTTTCATTTTTGACCAATTTGATAGGTCCGGGGCTTATGTAAGTTATCATATGTCACAGAACCGTTAAAGCTCCTGTTCAAAAATGATGCTCAGAAGCCAACTTCTATAACCTCAGTGATACATTTTGGAATGGTACCTAAAGTTTAAAGCAGAAATAGGGGGACTTTTGAAATTTTAATTTTTGACCAATTCGATAGGTCCGGGGCTTAGGTAAGTTATCATATGTCACAAAACCGTTAAAGCTCCTGTTCAAAAATTATGCTCCGAAATCAACTTCTGTCACCTCAGTGATACATTTTGGAATGGTACTTAAAGTTTAAAGCAGAAATAGGGGCACTTTTGAAATTTTCATTTTTGACCAATTCGATAGGTCCGGGGCTTAAGTAAGTTATCATATGTCACAGAACCGTTAAAACTTTTGTTCAAAAAGGATGCTTCTAAGCCAACTTCTGTCACCTCAGTGATACATTTTGTAATGGTACCTAAAGTTTAAAGCAGAAATAGGGGCACTTTTGAAATTTTCATTTTTGACCAATTCGATAGGTCCGGGGCTTAGGTAAGTTATCATATGTCACAAAACCGTTAAAGCTCCTGTTCAAAAATGATGCTCCGAAATAAACTTATGTCACCTCAGTGATACATTTTGGAATGGTACCTAAAGTTTAAAGCTGAAATTGGTGCAATTTTAAAATTTTCATTTTTGACCAATTCGATAGGTCCGGGGCTTATGTAAGTTATCATATGTCACAAAACCGTTAAAGCTCCTGTTCAAAAATTATGCTCCGAAATCAACTTCTGTCACCACAGTGATACATTTTGGAATGGTACCTAAAGTTTAAAGCAGAAATAGGGGCACTTTTGAAATTTTCATTTTTGACCAATTCAATAGGTCCGGGGCTTAGGTAAGTTATCATATGTCACAAAACCGTTAAAGCTCCTGTTCAAAAATGATGCTCCGAAATAAACTTCTGTCACCTCAGTGATACATTTTGGAATGGTACCTAAAGTTTAAAGCAGAAATAAGGGTACTTTTGAAATTTTCATTTTTGACCAATTCGATAGGTCCGGGGCTTAGGTAAGTTATCATATGTCACAAAACCGTTAAAGCTCCTGTTCAAAAAGGATGCTCCGAAATAAACTTCTGTCACCTCAGTGCTACATATTGGAATAGTACCTAAAGTTTAAAGCAGAAATAGGGGGACTTTTGAAATTTTCATTTTTGACCAATGCGATAGGTCCGGGGCTTAGGTAAGTTATCATATGTCACAAAACCGTTAAAGCTCCTGTTCAAAATGTATGCTCCGAAATTAACTTCTGTCACCTCAGTGCTACATATTGGAATGGTACCTAAAGTTTAAAGCAGAAATTCGGGCACTTTTAAAATTTTAATTTTTGACCAATGCGACAGGTCCGGGGCTTAGGTAAGTTATCATATGTCACAAAACCGTTAATGCTCCTGTTTAAAAATGATGCTCCGAAATAAATTTATGTCACCTCAGTGATACATTTTGGAATGGTACCTAAAGTTTAAAGCTGAAATTGGTGCAATTTTAACATTTTCATTTTTGACCAATTCGATAGGTCCGGGGCTTATGTAAGTTATCATATGTCACAGAACCGTTAAAGCTCCTGTTCAAAAATGATGCTCAGAAGCCAACTTCTATAACCTCAGTGATACATTTTGGAATGGTACCTAAAGTTTAAAGCAGAAATAGGGGGACTTTTGAAATTTTAATTTTTGACCAATTCGATAGGTCCGGGGCTTAGGTAAGTTATCATATGTCACAAAACCGTTAAAGCTCCTGTTCAAAAATTATGCTCCGAAATCAACTTCTGTCACCACAGTGATACATCATTTTGGAATGGTACCTAAAGTTTAAAGCAGAAATTGGTGCTCTTATAAAATTTTCATTTTTGACCAATTCGATAGGTCCGGGGCTTAGGTAAGTAATCATATGTCACAAAACCGTTAAAGCTCCTGTTCAAAAATGATGCTCCGAAATAAACTTATGTCACCTCAGTGATACATTTTGGAATGGTACCTAAAGTTTAAAGCAGAAATAGGGGCACTTTTGAAATTTTCATTTTTTGACCAATTCGATAGGTCCGGGGCTTAGGTAAGTTATCATATGTCACAAAACCGTTAAAGCTCCTGTTCAAAAATTATGCTCCGAAATCAACTTCTGTCACCTCAGTGATACATTTTGGAATGGTACTTAAAGTTTAAAGCAGAAATAGGGGCACTTTTGAAATTTTCATTTTTGACCAATTCGATAGGTCCGGGGCTTAAGTAAGTTATCATATGTCACAGAACCGTTAAAGCTTTTGTTCAAAAAGGATGCTTCTAAGCCAACTTCTGTCACCTCAGTGATACATTTTGTAATGGTACCTAAAGTTTAAAGCAGAAATAGGGGCACTTTTGAAATTTTCATTTTTGACCAATTCGATAGGTCCGGGGCTTAGATAAGTTATCATATGTCACAAAACCGTTAAAGCTCCTGTTCAAAAATGATGCTCCGAAATAAACTTATGTCACCTCAGTGATACATTTTGGAATGGTACCTAAAGTTTAAAGCTGAAATTGGTGCAATTTTAAAATTTTCATTTTTGACCAATTCGATAGGTCCGGGGCTTATGTAAGTTATCATATGTCACAAAACCGTTAAAGCTCCTGTTCAAAAATTATGCTCCGAAATCAACTTCTGTCACCACAGTGATACATTTTGGAATGGTACCTAAAGTTTAAAGCAGAAATAGGGGCACTTTTGAAATTTTCATTTTTGACCAATTCAATAGGTCCGGGGCTTAGGTAAGTTATCATATGTCACAAAACCGTTAAAGCTCCTGTTCAAAAATGATGCTCCGAAATAAACTTCTGTCACCTCAGTGATACATTTTGGAATGGTACCTAAAGTTTAAAGCAGAAATAAGGGTACTTTTGAAATTTTCATTTTTGACCAATTCGATAGGTTCGGGGCTTAGGTAAGTTATCATATGTCACAAAACCGTTAAAGCTCCTGTTCAAAAAGGATGCTCCGAAATAAACTTCTGTCACCTCAGTGCTACATATTGGAATAGTACCTAAAGTTTAAAGCAGAAATAGGGGGACTTTTGAAATTTTCATTTTTGACCAATGCGATAGGTCCGGGGCTTAGGTAAGTTATCATATGTCACAAAACCGTTAAAGCTCCTGTTCAAAATGTATGCTCCGAAATTAACTTCTGTCACCTCAGTGCTACATATTGGAATGGTACCTAAAGTTTAAAGCAGAAATTCGGGCACTTTTAAAATTTTAATTTTTGACCAATGCGACAGGTCCGGGGCTTAGGTAAGTTATCATATGTCACAAAACCGTTAAAGCTCCTGTTCAAAAAGGATGCTCCGAAATAAACTTCTGTCACCTCAGTGATACATTTTGGAATGGTACCTAAAGTTTAAAGCTGAAATTGGTGCACTTTTAAAATTTTAATTTTTGACCAATTCGATAGGTCCGGGGCTTAGGTAAGTTAACATATGTCACAGAACCGTTAAAGCTCCTGTTCAAAAATGATGCTCCACAGCCAACTTCTGTCACCTCAGTGATACATTTTGGAATGGTACCTAAAGTTTAAAGCAGAAATTGGGGCACTTTTGAAATTTTCATTTTTGACCAATGCGATAGGTCCGGGGCTTAGGTAAGTTATTATATGTCACAAAACCGTTAAAGCTCCTGTTTAAAAATTATGCTCAGAAATCAACTTCTGTCACCTCAGTGCTACATATTGGAATTGTACCTAAAGTTTAAAGCAGAAATTCGGGCACTTTTAACATTTTCATTTTTGACCAATGCGATAGGTCCGGGGCTTAGGTACATTATCATATGTCACAAAACCGTTAAAGCTCCTGTTCAAAAATGATGCTCCGAAATAAACTTCTGTCACCTCAGTGATACATTTTGGAATGGTACCTAAAGTTTAAAGCAGAAATAGGGGCACTTTTGAAATTTTCATTTTTGACCAATTCCATAGGTCCGGGGCTTAGGTAAGTTATCATATGTCACAAAACCGGTAAAGCTCCTGTTCAAAAAGGATGCTCCAAAATAAACTTCTGTCACCTCAGTGCTAAATATTGGAATGGTACCTAAAGTTTAAAGCAGAAATAGGGGCACTTTTGAAATTTTCATTTTTGACCAATGCGATAGGTCCGGGGCTTAGGTAAGTTATCATATGTCACAAAACCGTTAAAGCTCCGGTTCAAAACTTATGCTCCGAAATTAACTTCTGTCACCGCAGTGATACATTTTGGAATGGTACCTACAGTTTAAAGCAGATATAGGGGGACTTTTGAAATTTTCATTTTTTACCAATTCGATAGGTCCGGGGCTTAGGTAAGTTATCATATGTCACAAAACCGTTAAAGCTCCTGTTCAAAAATTATGCTCCGAAATCAACTTCTGTCACCTCAGTGATACATTTTGGAATGGTACCTAAAGTTTAAAGCAGAAATAGGGGCACTTTTGAAATTTTAATTTTTGACCAATGCGATAGGTCCGGGGCTTAGGTAAGTTATCATATGTCACAAAACCGGTAAAGCTCCTGTTCAAAAAGGATGCTCCGAAATAAACTTCTGTCACCTCAGTGCTAAATATTGGAATGGTACCTAAAGTTTATAGCAGAAATAGGGGGACTTTTGAAATTTTCATTTTTGACCAATGCGATAGGTCCGGGGCTTAGGTAAGTTATCATATGTCACAGAACCGTTAAAGCTCCTGTTCAAAAATTATGCTCCGAAATTAACTTCTGTCACCGCAGTGATACATTTCGGAAAGGTACCTACAGTTTAAAGCAGATATAGGGGGACTTTTGAAATTTTAATTTTTGACCAATGCGATAGGTCCGGGGCTTAGGTAAATTATCATATGTCACAAAACCATTAAAGCTCCTGTTCAAAATGATGCTCCGAAATCAACTTCTGTCACCTCAGTGATACATTTTGGAATGGTACCTAAAGTTTAAAGCAGAAATAGGGGCACTTTTGAAATTTTAATTTTTGACCAATGCGATAGGTCCGGGGCTTAGGTAAATTATCATATGTCACAAAACCGTTAAAGCTCCTGTTCAAAATGATGCTCCGAAATAAACTTCTGTCACCTCAGTGATACATTTTGGAATGGTACCTAAAGTTTAAAGCAGAAATAGGGGCACTTTTGACATTTTCATTTTTGACCAATTCGATAGGTCCGGGGCTTAGGTAAGTTATCATATGTCACAAAACCATTAAAGCTCCTGTTCAAAAAGGATGCTCCGAAATAAACTTCTGTCACCTCAGTGCTACATATTGGAATGGTACCTAAAGTTTAAAGCAGAAATTGGGGCACTTTTAAAATTTTCATTTTTAACCAATTCGATAGGTCCGGGGCTTAGGTAAGTTATCATATGTCACAAAACCGTTAAAGCTCCTGTTCAAAAATGATGCTCAGAAGCCAACTTCTGTCACCTCAGTGATACATTTTGGAATGGTACCTAAAGTTTAAAGCAGAATAGGGGCACTTTTGAAATTTTCCTTTTTGACCAATTCGATAGGTCCGGGGCTTAGGTAAGTTATCATATGTCACAAAACCGTTAAAGCTCCTGTTCAAAAATATGCTCTGAAATAAACTTATGTCACCTCAGTGATACATTTTGGAATGGTAGCTAAAGTTTAAAGCAGAAATTCGGGCACTTTTAAAATTTTCATTTTTGACCAATTCGATAGGTCTGGGGCTTAGGTAAGTTAACATATGTCACAGAACCGTTAAAGCTCCTGTTCAAAAATGATGCTCCGAAGCCAACTTCTGTCACCTCAGTGATACATTTTGGAATGGTACCTAAAGTTTAAAGCAGAAATAGGGGCACTTTTGAAATTTTCATTTTTGACCAATTCGATAGGTCCGGGGCTTAAGTAAGTTATCATATGTCACAAAACCGTTAAAGCTCCTGTTCAAAAATTATGCTCCGAAATCAACTTCTGTCACCTCAGTGATACATTTTGGAATGGTACTTAAAGTTTAAAGCAGAAATAGGGGCACTTTTGAAATTTTCATTTTTGACCAATTCGATAGGTCTGGGGCTTAAGTAAGTTATCATATGTCACAGAACCGTTAAAGCTTTTGTTCAAAAAGGATGCTTCTAAGCCAACTTCTGTCACCTCAGTGATACATTTTGGAATGGTACCTAAAGTTTAAAGCAGAAATAGGGGCACTTTTGAAATTTTCATTTTTGACCAATTCGATAGGTCCGGGGCTTAGGTAAGTTATCATATGTCACAAAACCGTTAAAGCTCCTGTTCAAAAATGATGCTCCGAAATAAACTTATGTCACCTCAGTGATACATTTTGGAATGGTACCTAAAGTTTAAAGCTGAAATTGGTGCAATTTTAAAATTTTCATTTTTTACCAATTCGATAGGTCCGGGGCTTATGTAAGTTATCATATGTCACAGAACCGTTAAAGCTCCTGTTCAAAAATGATGCTCAGAAGCCAACTTCTATAACCTCAGTGATACATTTTGGAATGGTACCTAAAGTTTAAAGCAGAAATAGGGGGACTTTTGAAATTTTAATTTTTGACCAATTCGATAGGTCCGGGGCTTAGGTAAGTTATCACATGTCACAAAACCGTTAAAGCTCCTGTTCAAAAATTATGCTCCGAAATCAACTTCTGTCACCACAGTGATACATTTTGGAATGGTACCTAAAGTTTAAAGCAGAAATAGGGGCACTTTTGAAATTTTCATTTTTGACCAATTCAATAGGTCCGGGGCTTAGGTAAGTTATCATATGTCACAAAACCGTTAAAGCTCCTGTTCAAAAATGATGCTCCGAAATAAACTTCTGTCACCTCAGTGATACATTTTGGAATGGTACCTAAAGTTTAAAGCAGAAATAAGGGTACTTTTGAAATTTTCATTTTTGACCAATTCGATAGGTCCGGGGCTTAGGTAAGTTATCATATGTCACAAAACCGTTAAAGCTCCTGTTCAAAAATGATGCTCCGAAATAAACTTCTGTCACCTCAGTGATACATTTTGGAATAGTACCTAAAGTTAAAAAGCAGAAATAGGGGGACTTTTGAAATTTTCATTTTTGACCAATGCGATAGGTCCGGGGCTTAGGTAAGTTATCATATGTCACAAAACCGTTAAAGCTCCTGTTCAAAATGTATGCTCCGAAATTAACTTCTGTCACCTCAGTGCTACATATTGGAATGGTACCTAAAGTTTAAAGCAGAAATTCGGGCACTTTTAAAATTTTAATTTTTGACCAATGCGACAGGTCCGGGGCTTAGGTAAGTTATCATATGTCACAAAACCGTTAAAGCTCCTGTTCAAAAATGATGCTCCGAAAAAAACTTATGTCACCTCAGTGATACATTTTGGAATGGTACCTAAAGTTTAAAGCTGAAATTGGTGCAATTTTAACATTTTCATTTTTGACCAATTCGATAGGTCCGGGGCTTATGTAAGTTATCATATGTCACAGAACCGTTAAAGCTCCTGTTCAAAAATGATGCTCAGAAGCCAACTTCTATAACCTCAGTGATACATTTTGGAATGGTACCTAAAGTTTAAAGCAGAAATAGGGGGACTTTTGAAATTTAAATTTTTGACCAATTCGATAGGTCCGGGGCTTAGGTAAGTTATCATATGTCACAAAACCGTTAAAGCTCCTGTTCAAAAATTATGCTCCGAAATCAACTTCTGTCACAACAGTGATACATTTTGGAATGGTACCTAAAGTTTAAAGCAGAAATTGGTGCTCTTATAAAATTTTCATTTTTGACCAATTCGATAGGTCCGGGGCTTAGGTAAGTAATCATATGTCACAAAACCGTTAAAGCTCCTGTTAAAAAATGATGCTCCGAAATAAACTTATGTCACCTCAGTGATACATTTTGGAATGGTACCTAAAGTTTAAAGCAGAAATAGGGGCACTTTTGAAATTTTCATTTTTTGACCAATTCGATAGGTCCGGGGCTTAGGTAAGTTATCATATGTCACAAAACCGTTAAAGCTCCTGTTCAAAAATTATGCTCCGAAATCAACTTCTGTCACCTCAGTGATACATTTTGGAATGGTACTTAAAGTTTAAAGCAGAAATAGGGGCACTTTTGAAATTTTCATTTTTGACCAATTCGATAGGTCCGGGGCTTAAGTAAGTTATCATATGTCACAGAACCGTTAAAGCTTTTGTTCAAAAAGGATGCTTCTAAGCCAACTTCTGTCACCTCAGTGATACATTTTGTAATGGTACCTAAAGTTTAAAGCAGAAATAGGGGCACTTTTGAAATTTTCATTTTTGACCAATTCGATAGGTCCGGGGCTTAGATAAGTTATCATATGTCACAAAACCGTTAAAGCTCCTGTTCAAAAATGATGCTCCGAAATAAACTTATGTCACCTCAGTGATACATTTTGGAATGGTACCTAAAGTTTAAAGCTGAAATTGGTGCAATTTTAAAATTTTCATTTTTGACCAATTCGATAGGTCCGGGGCTTATGTAAGTTATCATATGTCACAAAACCGTTAAAGCTCCTGTTCAAAAATTATGCTCCGAAATCAACTTCTGTCACCACAGTGATACATTTTGGAATGGTACCTAAAGTTTAAAGCAGAAATAGGGGCACTTTTGAAATTTTCATTTTTGACCAATTCAATAGGTCCGGGGCTTAGGTAAGTTATCATATGTCACAAAACCGTTAAAGCTCCTGTTCAAAAATGATGCTCCGAAATAAACTTCTGTCACCTCAGTGATACATTTTGGAATGGTACCTAAAGTTTAAAGCAGAAATAAGGGTACTTTTGAAATTTTCATTTTTGACCAATTCGATAGGTCTGGGGCTTAGGTAAGTTATCATATGTCACAAAACCGTTAAAGCTCCTGTTCAAAAAGGATGCTCCGAAATAAACTTCTGTCACCTCAGTGCTACATATTGGAATAGTACCTAAAGTTTAAAGCAGAAATAGGGGGACTTTTGAAATTTTCATTTTTGACCAATGCGATAGGTCCGGGGCTTAGGTAAGTTATCATATGTCACAAAACCGTTAAAGCTCCTGTTCAAAATGTATGCTCCGAAATTAACTTCTGTCACCTCAGTGCTACATATTGGAATGGTACCTAAAGTTTAAAGCAGAAATTCGGGCACTTTTAAAATTTTAATTTTTGACCAATGCGACAGGTCCGGGGCTTAGGTAAGTTATCATATGTCACAAAACCGTTAAAGCTCCTGTTCAAAAAGGATGCTCCGAAATAAACTTCTGTCACCTCAGTGATACATTTTGGAATGGTACCTAAAGTTTAAAGCTGAAATTGGTGCACTTTTAAAATTTTAATTTTTGACCAATTCGATAGGTCCGGGGCTTAGGTAAGTTAACATATGTCACAGAACCGTTAAAGCTCCTGTTCAAAAATGATGCTCCACAGCCAACTTCTGTCACCTCAGTGATACATTTTGGAATGGTACCTAAAGTTTAAAGCAGAAATTGGGGCACTTTTGAAATTTTCATTTTTGACCAATGCGATAGGTCCGGGGCTTAGGTAAGTTATTATATGTCACAAAACCGTTAAAGCTCCTGTTTAAAAATTATGCTCAGAAATCAACTTCTGTCACCTCAGTGCTACATATTGGAATTGTACCTAAAGTTTAAAGCAGAAATTCGGGCACTTTTAACATTTTCATTTTTGACCAATGCGATAGGTCCGGGGCTTAGGTACATTATCATATGTCACAAAACCGTTAAAGCTCCTGTTCAAAAATGATGCTCCGAAATAAACTTCTGTCACCTCAGTGATACATTTTGGAATGGTACCTAAAGTTTAAAGCAGAAATAGGGGCACTTTTGAAATTTTCATTTTTGACCAATTCGATAGGTCCGGGGCTTAGGTAAGTTATCATATGTCACAAAACCGGTAAAGCTCCTGTTCAAAAAGGATGCTCCGAAATAAACTTCTGTCACCTCAGTGCTAAATATTGGAATGGTACCTAAAGTTTAAAGCAGAAATAGGGGCACTTTTGAAATTTTCATTTTTGACCAATGCGATAGGTCCGGGGCTTAGGTAAGTTATCATATGTCACAAAACCGTTAAAGCTCCTGTTCAAAAATTATGCTCCGAAATCAACTTCTGTCACCTCAGTGATACATTTTGGAATGGTACCTAAAGTTTAAAGCAGAAATAGGGGCACTTTTGAAATTTTAATTTTTGACCAATGCGATAGGTCCGGGGCTTAGGTAAATTATCATATGTCACAAAACCATTAAAGCTCCTGTTCAAAATGATGCTCCGAAATCAACTTCTGTCACAACAGTGATACATTTTGGAATGGTACCTAAAGTTTAAAGCAGAAATTGGTGCTCTTATAAAATTTTCATTTTTGACCAATTCGATAGGTCCGGGGCTTAGGTAAGTAATCATATGTCACAAAACCGTTAAAGCTCCTGTTCAAAAATTATGCTCCGAAATCAACTTCTGTCACCTCAGTGATACATTTTGGAATGGTACTTAAAGTTTAAAGCAGAAATAGGGGCACTTTTGAAATTTTCATTTTTGACCAATTCGATAGGTCCGGGGCTTAAGTAAGTTATCATATGTCACAGAACCGTTAAAGCTTTTGTTCAAAAAGGATGCTTCTAAGCCAACTTCTGTCACCTCAGTGATACATTTTGTAATGGTACCTAAAGTTTAAAGCAGAAATAGGGGCACTTTTGAAATTTTCATTTTTGACCAATTCGATAGGTCCGGGGCATAGATAAGTTATCATATGTCACAAAACCGTTAAAGCTCCTGTTCAAAAATGATGCTCCGAAATAAACTTATGTCACCTCAGTGATACATTTTGGAATGGTACCTAAAGTTTAAAGCTGAAATTGGTGCAATTTTAAAATTTTCATTTTTGACCAATTCGATAGGTCCGGGGCTTATGTAAGTTATCATATGTCACAAAACCGTTAAAGCTCCTGTTCAAAAATTATGCTCCGAAATCAACTTCTGTCACCACAGTGATACATTTTGGAATGGTACCTAAAGTTTAAAGCAGAAATAGGGGCACTTTTGAAATTTTCATTTTTGACCAATTCAATAGGTCCGGGGCTTAGGTAAGTTATCATATGTCACAAAACCGTTAAAGCTCCTGTTCAAAAATGATGCTCCGAAATAAACTTCTGTCACCTCAGTGATACATTTTGGAATGGTACCTAAAGTTTAAAGCAGAAATAAGGGTACTTTTGAAATTTTCATTTTTGACCAATTCGATAGGTCTGGGGCTTAGGTAAGTTATCATATGTCACAAAACCGTTAAAGCTCCTGTTCAAAAAGGATGCTCCGAAATAAACTTCTGTCACCTCAGTGCTACATATTGGAATAGTACCTAAAGTTTAAAGCAGAAATAGGGGGACTTTTGAAATTTTCATTTTTGACCAATGCGATAGGTCCGGGGCTTAGGTAAGTTATCATATGTCACAAAACCGTTAAAGCTCCTGTTCAAAATGTATGCTCCGAAATTAACTTCTGTCACCTCAGTGCTACATATTGGAATGGTACCTAAAGTTTAAAGCAGAAATTCGGGCACTTTTAAAATTTTAATTTTTGACCAATGCGACAGGTCCGGGGCTTAGGTAAGTTATCATATGTCACAAAACCGTTAAAGCTCCTGTTCAAAAACGATGCTCCGAAATAAACTTCTGTCACCTCAGTGATACATTTTGGAATGGTACCTAAAGTTTAAAGCTGAAATTGGTGCACTTTTAAAATTTTAATTTTTGACCAATTCGATAGGTCCGGGGCTTAGGTAAGTTAACATATGTCACAGAACCGTTAAAGCTCCTGTTCAAAAATGATGCTCCACAGCCAACTTCTGTCACCTCAGTGATACATTTTGGAATGGTACCTAAAGTTTAAAGCAGAAATTGGGGCACTTTTGAAATTTTCATTTTTGACCAATGCGATAGGTCCGGGGCTTAGGTAAGTTATTATATGTCACAAAACCGTTAAAGCTCCTGTTTAAAAATTATGCTCAGAAATCAACTTCTGTCACCTCAGTGCTACATATTGGAATTGTACCTAAAGTTTAAAGCAGAAATTCGGGCACTTTTAACATTTTCATTTTTGACCAATGCGATAGGTCCGGGGCTTAGGTACATTATCATATGTCACAAAACCGTTAAAGCTCCTGTTCAAAAATGATGCTCCGAAATAAACTTCTGTCACCTCAGTGATACATTTTGGAATGGTACCTAAAGTTTAAAGCAGAAATAGGGGCACTTTTGAAATTTTCATTTTTGACCAATTCGATAGGTCCGGGGCTTAGGTAAGTTATCATATGTCACAAAACCGGTAAAGCTCCTGTTCAAAAAGGATGCTCCGAAATAAACTTCTGTCACCTCAGTGCTAAATATTGGAATGGTACCTAAAGTTTAAAGCAGAAATAGGGGCACTTTTGAAATTTTCATTTTTGACCAATGCGATAGGTCCGGGGCTTAGGTAAGTTATCATATGTCACAAAACCGTTAAAGCTCCGGTTCAAAACTTATGCTCCGAAATTAACTTCTGTCACCGCAGTGATACATTTTGGAATGGTACCTACAGTTTAAAGCAGATATAGGGGGACTTTTGAAATTTTCATTTTTTACCAATTCGATAGGTCCGGGGCTTAGGTAAGTTATCATATGTCACAAAACCGTTAAAGCTCCTGTTCAAAAATTATGCTCCGAAATCAACTTCTGTCACCTCAGTGATACATTTTGGAATGGTACCTAAAGTTTAAAGCAGAAATAGGGGCACTTTTGAAATTTTAATTTTTGACCAATGCGATAGGTCCGGGGCTTAGGTAAATTATCATATGTCACAAAACCATTAAAGCTCCTGTTCAAAATGATGCTCCGAAATCAACTTCTGTCACCTCAGTGATACATTTTGGAATGGTACCTAAAGTTTAAAGCAGAAATAGGGGCACTTTTGAAATTTTAATTTTTGACCAAAGCGATAGGTCCGGGGCTTAGGTAAATTATCATATGTCACAAAACCGTTAAAGCTCCTGTTCAAAATGATGCTCCGAAATAAACTTCTGTCACCTCAGTGATACTGTACATTTTGGAATGGTACCTAAAGTTTAAAGCAGAAATAGGGGCACTTTTGACATTTTCATTTTTGACCAATTCGATAGGTCCGGGGCTTAGGTAAGTTATCATATGTCACAAAACCATTAAAGCTCCTGTTCAAAAAGGATGCTCCGAAATAAACTTCTGTCACCTCAGTGCTACATATTGGAATGGTACCTAAAGTTTAAAGCAGAAATTGGGGCACTTTTAAAATTTTCATTTTTAACCAATTCGATAGGTCCGGGGCTTAGGTAAGTTATCATATGTCACAAAACCGTTAAAGCTCCTGTTCAAAAATGATGCTCAGAAGCCAACTTCTGTCACCTCAGTGATACATTTTGGAATGGTACCTAAAGTTTAAAGCAGAATAGGGGCACTTTTGAAATTTTCCTTTTTGACCAATTCGATAGGTCCGGGGCTTAGGTAAGTTATCATATGTCACAAAACCGTTAAAGCTCCTGTTCAAAAATATGCTCTGAAATAAACTTATGTCACCTCAGTGATACATTTTGGAATGGTAGCTAAAGTTTAAAGCAGAAATTGGGGCACTTTTGAAATTTTCATTTTTGACCAATGCGATAGGTCCGGGGCTTAGGTAAGTTATTATATGTCACAAAACCGTTAAAGCTCCTGTTTAAAAATTATGCTCAGAAATCAACTTCTGTCACCTCAGTGCTACATATTGGAATTGTACCTAAAGTTTAAAGCAGAAATTCGGGCACTTTTAACATTTTCATTTTTGACCAATGCGATAGGTCCGGGGCTTAGGTACATTATCATATGTCACAAAACCGTTAAAGCTCCTGTTCAAAAATGATGCTCCGAAATAAACTTCTGTCACCTCAGTGATACATTTTGGAATGGTACCTAAAGTTTAAAGCAGAAATAGGGGCACTTTTGAAATTTTCATTTTTGACCAATTCAATAGGTCCGGGGCTTAGGTAAGTTATCATATGTCACAAAACCGTTAAAGCTCCTGTTCAAAAATGATGCTCCGAAATAAACTTCTGTCACCTCAGTGATACATTTTGGAATGGTACCTAAAGTTTAAAGCAGAAATAAGGGTACTTTTGAAATTTTCATTTTTGACCAATTCGATAGGTCTGGGGCTTAGGTAAGTTATCATATGTCACAAAACCGTTAAAGCTCCTGTTCAAAAAGGATGCTCCGAAATAAACTTCTGTCACCTCAGTGCTACATATTGGAATAGTACCTAAAGTTTAAAGCAGAAATAGGGGGACTTTTGAAATTTTCATTTTTGACCAATGCGATAGGTCCGGGGCTTAGGTAAGTTATCATATGTCACAAAACCGTTAAAGCTCCTGTTCAAAATGTATGCTCCGAAATTAACTTCTGTCACCTCAGTGCTACATATTGGAATGGTACCTAAAGTTTAAAGCAGAAATTCGGGCACTTTTAAAATTTTAATTTTTGACCAATGCGACAGGTCCGGGGCTTAGGTAAGTTATCATATGTCACAAAACCGTTAAAGCTCCTGTTCAAAAACGATGCTCCGAAATAAACTTCTGTCACCTCAGTGATACATTTTGGAATGGTACCTAAAGTTTAAAGCTGAAATTGGTGCACTTTTAAAATTTTAATTTTTGACCAATTCGATAGGTCCGGGGCTTAGGTAAGTTAACATATGTCACAGAACCGTTAAAGCTCCTGTTCAAAAATGATGCTCCACAGCCAACTTCTGTCACCTCAGTGATACATTTTGGAATGGTACCTAAAGTTTAAAGCAGAAATTGGGGCACTTTTGAAATTTTCATTTTTGACCAATGCGATAGGTCCGGGGCTTAGGTAAGTTATTATATGTCACAAAACCGTTAAAGCTCCTGTTTAAAAATTATGCTCAGAAATCAACTTCTGTCACCTCAGTGCTACATATTGGAATTGTACCTAAAGTTTAAAGCAGAAATTCGGGCACTTTTAACATTTTCATTTTTGACCAATGCGATAGGTCCGGGGCTTAGGTACATTATCATATGTCACAAAACCGTTAAAGCTCCTGTTCAAAAATGATGCTCCGAAATAAACTTCTGTCACCTCAGTGATACATTTTGGAATGGTACCTAAAGTTTAAAGCAGAAATAGGGGCACTTTTGAAATTTTCATTTTTGACCAATTCGATAGGTCCGGGGCTTAGGTAAGTTATCATATGTCACAAAACCGGTAAAGCTCCTGTTCAAAAAGGATGCTCCGAAATAAACTTCTGTCACCTCAGTGCTAAATATTGGAATGGTACCTAAAGTTTAAAGCAGAAATAGGGGCACTTTTGAAATTTTCATTTTTGACCAATGCGATAGGTCCGGGGCTTAGGTAAGTTATCATATGTCACAAAACCGTTAAAGCTCCGGTTCAAAACTTATGCTCCGAAATTAACTTCTGTCACCGCAGTGATACATTTTGGAATGGTACCTACAGTTTAAAGCAGATATAGGGGGACTTTTGAAATTTTCATTTTTTACCAATTCGATAGGTCCGGGGCTTAGGTAAGTTATCATATGTCACAAAACCGTTAAAGCTCCTGTTCAAAAATTATGCTCCGAAATCAACTTCTGTCACCTCAGTGATACATTTTGGAATGGTACCTAAAGTTTAAAGCAGAAATAGGGGCACTTTTGAAATTTTAATTTTTGACCAATGCGATAGGTCCGGGGCTTAGGTAAATTATCATATGTCACAAAACCATTAAAGCTCCTGTTCAAAATGATGCTCCGAAATCAACTTCTGTCACCTCAGTGATACATTTTGGAATGGTACCTAAAGTTTAAAGCAGAAATAGGGGCACTTTTGAAATTTTAATTTTTGACCAAAGCGATAGGTCCGGGGCTTAGGTAAATTATCATATGTCACAAAACCGTTAAAGCTCCTGTTCAAAATGATGCTCCGAAATAAACTTCTGTCACCTCAGTGATACTGTACATTTTGGAATGGTACCTAAAGTTTAAAGCAGAAATAGGGGCACTTTTGACATTTTCATTTTTGACCAATTCGATAGGTCCGGGGCTTAGGTAAGTTATCATATGTCACAAAACCATTAAAGCTCCTGTTCAAAAAGGATGCTCCGAAATAAACTTCTGTCACCTCAGTGCTACATATTGGAATGGTACCTAAAGTTTAAAGCAGAAATTGGGGCACTTTTAAAATTTTCATTTTTAACCAATTCGATAGGTCCGGGGCTTAGGTAAGTTATCATATGTCACAAAACCGTTAAAGCTCCTGTTCAAAAATGATGCTCAGAAGCCAACTTCTGTCACCTCAGTGATACATTTTGGAATGGTACCTAAAGTTTAAAGCAGAATAGGGGCACTTTTGAAATTTTCCTTTTTGACCAATTCGATAGGTCCGGGGCTTAGGTAAGTTATCATATGTCACAAAACCGTTAAAGCTCCTGTTCAAAAATATGCTCTGAAATAAACTTATGTCACCTCAGTGATACATTTTGGAATGGTAGCTAAAGTTTAAAGCAGAAATTGGGGCACTTTTGAAATTTTCATTTTTGACCAATGCGATAGGTCCGGGGCTTAGGTAAGTTATTATATGTCACAAAACCGTTAAAGCTCCTGTTTAAAAATTATGCTCAGAAATCAACTTCTGTCACCTCAGTGCTACATATTGGAATTGTACCTAAAGTTTAAAGCAGAAATTCGGGCACTTTTAACATTTTCATTTTTGACCAATGCGATAGGTCCGGGGCTTAGGTACATTATCATATGTCACAAAACCGTTAAAGCTCCTGTTCAAAAATGATGCTCCGAAATAAACTTCTGTCACCTCAGTGATACATTTTGGAATGGTACCTAAAGTTTAAAGCAGAAATAGGGGCACTTTTGAAATTTTCATTTTTGACCAATTCGATAGGTCCGGGGCTTAGGTAAGTTATCATATGTCACAAAACCGGTAAAGCTCCTGTTCAAAAAGGATGCTCCGAAATAAACTTCTGTCACCTCAGTGCTAAATATTGGAATGGTACCTAAAGTTTAAAGCAGAAATAGGGGCACTTTTGAAATTTTCATTTTTGACCAATGCGATAGGTCCGGGGCTTAGGTAAGTTATCATATGTCACAAAACCGTTAAAGCTCCGGTTCAAAACTTATGCTCCGAAATTAACTTCTGTCACCGCAGTGATACATTTTGGAATGGTACCTACAGTTTAAAGCAGATATAGGGGGACTTTTGAAATTTTCATTTTTTACCAATTCGATAGGTCCGGGGCTTAGGTAAGTTATCATATGTCACAAAACCGTTAAAGCTCCTGTTCAAAAATTATGCTCCGAAATCAACTTCTGTCACCTCAGTGATACATTTTGGAATGGTACCTAAAGTTTAAAGCAGAAATAGGGGCACTTTTGAAATTTTAATTTTTGACCAATGCGATAGGTCCGGGGCTTAGGTTTGTTATCATATGTCACAAAACCGGTAAAGCTCCTGTTCAAAAAGGATGCTCCGAAATAAACTTCTGTCACCTCAGTGCTAAATATTGGAATGGTACCTAAAGTTTATAGCAGAAATAGGGGGACTTTTGAAATTTTCATTTTTGACCAATGCGATAGGTCCGGGGCTTAGGTAAGTTATCATATGTCACAGAACCGTTAAAGCTCCTGTTCAAAAATTATGCTCCGAAATTAACTTCTGTCACCGCAGTGATACATTTTGGAATGGTACCTACAGTTTAAAGCAGATATAGGGGGACTTTTGAAATTTTAATTTTTGACCAATGCGATAGGTCCGGGGCTTAGGTAAATTATCATATGTCACAAAACCATTAAAGCTCCTGTTCAAAATGATGCTCCGAAATCAACTTCTGTCACCTCAGTGATACATTTTGGAATGGTACCTAAAGTTTAAAGCAGAAATAGGGGCACTTTTGAAATTTTAATTTTTGACCAATGCGATAGGTCCGGGGCTTAGGTAAATTATCATATGTCACAAAACCGTTAAAGCTCCTGTTCAAAATGATGCTCCGAAATAAACTTCTGTCACCTCAGTGATACATTTTGGAATGGTACCTAAAGTTTAAAGCAGAAATAGGGGCACTTTTGACATTTTCATTTTTGACCAATTCGATAGGTCCGGGGCTTAGGTAAGTTATCATATGTCACAAAACCATTAAAGCTCCTGTTCAAAAAGGATGCTCCGAAATAAACTTCTGTCACCTCAGTGCTACATATTGGAATGGTACCTAAAGTTTAAAGCAGAAATTGGGGCACTTTTAAAATTTTCATTTTTAACCAATTCGATAGGTCCGGGGCTTAGGTAAGTTATCATATGTCACAAAACCGTTAAAGCTCCTGTTCAAAAATGATGCTCAGAAGCCAACTTCTGTCACCTCAGTGATACATTTTGGAATGGTACCTAAAGTTTAAAGCAGAATAGGGGCACTTTTGAAATTTTCCTTTTTGACCAATTCGATAGGTCCGGGGCTTAGGTAAGTTATCATATGTCACAAAACCGTTAAAGCTCCTGTTCAAAAATATGCTCTGAAATAAACTTATGTCACCTCAGTGATACATTTTGGAATGGTAGCTAAAGTTTAAAGCAGAAATTCGGGCACTTTTAAAATTTTCATTTTTGACCAATTCGATAGGTCTGGGGCTTAGGTAAGTTAACATATGTCACAGAACCGTTAAAGCTCCTGTTCAAAAATGATGCTCCGAAGCCAACTTCTGTCACCTCAGTGATACATTTTGGAATGGTACCTAAAGTTTAAAGCAGAAATAGGGGCACTTTTGAAATTTTCATTTTTGACCAATTCGATAGGTCCGGGGCTTAAGTAAGTTATCATATGTCACAAAACCGTTAAAGCTCCTGTTCAAAAATTATGCTCCGAAATCAACTTCTGTCACCTCAGTGATACATTTTGGAATGGTACTTAAAGTTTAAAGCAGAAATAGGGGCACTTTTGAAATTTTCATTTTTGACCAATTCGATAGGTCTGGGGCTTAAGTAAGTTATCATATGTCACAGAACCGTTAAAGCTTTTGTTCAAAAAGGATGCTTCTAAGCCAACTTCTGTCACCTCAGTGATACATTTTGTAATGGTACCTAAAGTTTAAAGCAGAAATAGGGGCACTTTTGAAATTTTCATTTTTGACCAATTCGATAGGTCCGGGGCTTAGGTAAGTTATCATATGTCACAAAACCGTTAAAGCTCCTGTTCAAAAATGATGCTCCGAAATAAACTTATGTCACCTCAGTGATACATTTTGGAATGGTACCTAAAGTTTAAAGCTGAAATTGGTGCAATTTTAAAATTTTCATTTTTGACCAATTCGATAGGTCCGGGGCTTATGTAAGTTATCATATGTCACAGAACCGTTAAAGCTCCTGTTCAAAAATGATGCTCAGAAGCCAACTTCTATAACCTCAGTGATACATTTTGGAATGGTACCTAAAGTTTAAAGCAGAAATAGGGGGACTTTTGAAATTTTAATTTTTGACCAATTCGATAGGTCCGGGGCTTAGGTAAGTTATCATATGTCACAAAACCGTTAAAGCTCCTGTTCAAAAATTATGCTCCGAAATCAACTTCTGTCACCACAGTGATACATTTTGGAATGGTACCTAAAGTTTAAAGCAGAAATTGGTGCTCTTATAAAATTTTCATTTTTGACCAATTCGATAGGTCCGGGGCTTAGGTAAGTAATCATATGTCACAAAACCGTTAAAGCTCCTGTTCAAAAATTATGCTCCGAAATCAACTTCTGTCACCTCAGTGATACATTTTGGAATGGTACTTAAAGTTTAAAGCAGAAATAGGGGCACTTTTGAAATTTTCATTTTTTACCAATTCGATAGGTCCGAGGCTTAAGTAAGTTATCATATGTCACAGAACCGTTAAAGCTTTTGTTCAAAAAGGATGCTTCTAAGCCAACTTCTGTCACCTCAGTGATACATTTTGTAATGGTACCTAAAGTTTAAAGCAGAAATAGGGGCACTTTTGAAATTTTCATTTTTGACCAATTCGATAGGTCCGGGGCTTAGGTAAGTTATCATATGTCACAAAACCGTTAAAGCTCCTGTTCAAAAATGATGCTCCGAAATAAACTTATGTCACCTCAGTGATACATTTTGGAATGGTACCTAAAGTTTAAAGCTGAAATTGGTGCAATTTTAAAATTTTCATTTTTGACCAATTCGATAGGTCCGGGGCTTATGTAAGTTATCATATGTCACAAAACCGTTAAAGCTCCTGTTCAAAAATTATGCTCCGAAATCAACTTCTGTCACCACAGTGATACATTTTGGAATGGTACCTAAAGTTTAAAGCAGAAATAGGGGCACTTTTGAAATTTTCATTTTTGACCAATTCAATAGGTCCGGGGCTTAGGTAAGTTATCATATGTCACAAAACCGTTAAAGCTCCTGTTCAAAAATGATGCTCCGAAATAAACTTCTGTCACCTCAGTGATACATTTTGGAATGGTACCTAAAGTTTAAAGCAGAAATAAGGGTACTTTTGAAATTTTCATTTTTGACCAATTCGATAGGTCCGGGGCTTAGGTAAGTTATCATATGTCACAAAACCGTTAAAGCTCCTGTTCAAAAAGGATGCTCCGAAATAAACTTCTGTCACCTCAGTGCTACATATTGGAATAGTACCTAAAGTTTAAAGCAGAAATAGGGGGACTTTTGAAATTTTCATTTTTGACCAATGCGATAGGTCCGGGGCTTAGGTAAGTTATCATATGTCACAAAACCGTTAAAGCTCCTGTTCAAAATGTATGCTCCGAAATTAACTTCTGTCACCTCAGTGCTACATATTGGAATGGTACCTAAAGTTTAAAGCAGAAATTCGGGCACTTTTAAAATTTGAATTTTTGACCAATGCGACAGGTCCGGGGCTTAGGTAAGTTATCATATGTCACAAAACCGTTAAAGCTCCTGTTCAAAAAGGATGCTCCGAAATAAACTTCTGTCACCTCAGTGATACATTTTGGAATGGTACCTAAAGTTTAAAGCTGAAATTGGTGCACTTTTAAAATTTTAATTTTTGACCAATTCGATAGGTCCGGGGCTTAGGTAAGTTAACATATGTCACAGAACCGTTAAAGCTCCTGTTCAAAAATGATGCTCCACAGCCAACTTCTGTCACCTCAGTGATACATTTTGGAATGGTACCTAAAGTTTAAAGCAGAAATTGGGGCACTTTTGAAATTTTCATTTTTGACCAATGCGATAGGTCCGGGGCTTAGGTAAGTTATTATATGTCACAAAACCGTTAAAGCTCCTGTTTAAAAATTATGCTCAGAAATCAACTTCTGTCACCTCAGTGCTACATATTGGAATTGTACCTAAAGTTTAAAGCAGAAATTCGGGCACTTTTAACATTTTCTTTTTTGACCAATGCGATAGGTCCGGGGCTTAGGTAAATTATCATATGTCACAAAACCGTTAAAGCTCCTGTTCAAAAATGATGCTCCGAAATAAACTTCTGTCACCTCAGTGATACATTTTGGAATGGTACCTAAAGTTTAAAGCAGAAATAGGGGCACTTTTGAAATTTTAATTTTTGACCAATTCGATAGGTCCGGGGCTTAGGTAAGTTATCATATGTCACAAAACCGGTAAAGCTCCTGTTCAAAAAGGATGCTCCGAAATAAACTTCTGTCACCTCAGTGCTAAATATTGGAATGGTACCTAAAGTTTAAAGCAGAAATAGGGGCACTTTTGAAATTTTCATTTTTGACCAATGCGATAGGTCCGGGGCTTAGGTAAGTTATCATATGTCACAAAACCGTTAAAGCTCCGGTTCAAAACTTATGCTCCGAAATTAACTTCTGTCACCGCAGTGATACATTTTGGAATGGTACCTACAGTTTAAAGCAGATATAGGGGGACTTTTGAAATTTTCATTTTTTACCAATTCGATAGGTCCGGGGCTTAGGTAAGTTATCATATGTCACAAAACCGTTAAAGCTCCTGTTCAAAAATTATGCTCCGAAATCAACTTTTGTCACCTCAGTGATACATTTTGGAATGGTACCTAAAGTTTAAAGCAGAAATAGGGGCACTTTTGAAATTTTAATTTTTGACCAATGCGATAGGTCCGGGGCTTAGGTAAATTATCATATGTCACAAAACCGTTAAAGCTCCTGTTCAAAAATGATGCTCCGAAATAAACTTCTGTCACCTCAGTGATACATTTTGGAATGGTACCTAAAGTTTAAAGCAGAAATAGGGTCACTTTTGAAATTTTCATTTTTGACCAATTCGATAGGTCCGGGGCTTAGGTAAGTTATCATATGTCACAAAACCGTTAAAGCTCCTGTTCAAAAATTATGCTCCGAAATCAACTTCTGTCACCTCAGTGCTATATATTGCAATGGTACCTAAAGTTTAAAGCAGAAATTGGGGCACTTTTAAAATTTTCATTTTTAACCAATTCGATAGGTCCGGGGCTTAGGTAAGTTATCATATATCACAAAACCGTTAAAGCTCCTGTTCAAAAATGATGCTCAGAAGCCAACTTCTGTCACCTCAGTGATACATTTTAAAATGGTACCTAAAGTTTAAAGCAGAAATAGGGGCACTTTTGACATTTTCATTTTTGACCAATTCGATCGGTCCGGGGCTTAGGTAAGTTATCATATGTCACAAAACCGTTAAAGCTCCTGTTCAAAAATATGCTCTGAAATAAACTTATGTCACCTCAGTGATACATTTTGGAATGGTAGCTAAAGTTTAAAGCAGAAATTCGGGCACTTTTAAAATTTTCATTTTTGACCAATTCGATAGGTCCGGGGCTTAGGTAAGTTAACATATGTCACAGAACCGTTAAAGCTCCTGTTCAAAAATGATGCTCCGAAGCCAACTTCTGTCACCTCAGTGATACATTTTGGAATGGTACCTAAAGTTTAAAGCAGAAATAGGGGCACTTTTGAAATTTTTATTTTTGACCAATTCGATAGGTCCGGGGGGCTTAGGAAGTTATCATATGTCACAAAACCGTTAAAGCTCCTGTTCAAAAACTATGCTCCGAAATCAACTTCTGTCACCTCAGTGCTACATATTGCAATGGTACCTAAAGTTTAAAGCAGAAATTGGGGCACTTTTAAAATTTTCATTTTTAACCAATTTGATAGGTCCGCGGCTTAGGTAAGTTATCATATGTCACAAAACTGTTAAAGCTCCTTTTCAAAAATGATGCTCAGAAGCCAACTTCTTTCACCTCAGTGATACATTTTGGAATGGTACCTAAAGTTTAAAGCAGAAATAGGGGCACTTTTGAAATTTTCATTTTTGACCAATTCGATAGGTCTGGGGATTAGGTAAGTTATCATATGTCACAAAACCGTTAAAGCTCCTGTTCAAAAATTATGCTCCGAAATCAACTTCTGTCACCTCAGTGATACATTTTGGAATGGTACTTAAAGTTTAAAGCAGAAATAGGGGTACTTTTGAAATTTTCATTTTTGACCAATTCGATAGGTCTGGGGCTTAAGTAAGTTATCATATGTCACAGAACCGTTAAAGCTTTTGTTCAAAAAGGATGCTTCTAAGCCAACTTCTGTCACCTCAGTGATACATTTTGTAATGGTACCTAAAGTTTAAAGCAGAAATAGGGGCACTTTTGAAATTTTCATTTTTGACCAATTCGATAGGTCCGGGGCTTAGGTAAGTTATCATATGTCACAAAACCGTTAAAGCTCCTGTTCAAAAATGATGCTCCGAAATAAACTTCTGTCACCTCAGTGATACATTTTGGAATGGTACCTAAAGTTTAAAGCAGAAATAGGGGCACTTTTGAAATTTTCATTTTTGACCAATTCGATAGGTCCGGGGCTTAGGTAAGTTATCATATGTCACAAAACCGGTAAAGCTCCTGTTCAAAAAGGATGCTCCGAAATAAACTTCTGTCACCTCAGTGCTAAATATTGGAATGGTACCTAAAGTTTAAAGCAGAAATAGGGGGACTTTTGAAATTTTCATTTTTGACCAATGCGATAGGTCCGGGGCTTAGGTAAGTTATCATATGTCACAAAACCGTTAAAGCTCCTGTTCAAAAATTATGCTCCGAAATTAACTTCTGTCACCGCAGTGATACATTTTGGAATGGTACCTACAGTTTAAAGCAGATATAGGGGGACTTTTGAAATTTTCATTTTTTACCAATTCGATAGGTCCGGGGCTTAGGTAAGTTATCATATGTCACAAAACCGTTAAAGCTCCTGTTCAAAAATTATGCTCCGAAATCAACTTCTGTCACCTCAGTGATACATTTTGGAATGGTACCTAAAGTTTAAAGCAGAAATAGGGGCACTTTTGAAATTTTCATTTTTGACCAATTCGATAGGTCCGGGGCTTAAGTAAGTTATCATATGTCACAAAACCGTTAAAGCTCCTGTTCAAAAATTATGCTCCGAAATCAACTTCTGTCACCTCAGTGATACATTTTGGAATGGTACTTAAAGTTTAAAGCAGAAATAGGGGCACTTTTGAAATTTTCATTTTTGACCAATTCGATAGGTCTGGGGCTTAAGTAAGTTATCATATGTCACAGAACCGTTAAAGCTTTTGTTCAAAAAGGATGCTTCTAAGCCAACTTCTGTCACCTCAGTGATACATTTTGTAATGGTACCTAAAGTTTAAAGCAGAAATAGGGGCACTTTTGAAATTTTCATTTTTGACCAATTCGATAGGTCCGGGGCTTAGGTAAGTTATCATATGTCACAAAACCGTTAAAGCTCCTGTTCAAAAATGATGCTCCGAAATAAACTTATGTCACCTCAGTGATACATTTTGGAATGGTACCTAAAGTTTAAGGCTGAAATTGGTGCAATTTTAAAATTTTCATTTTTGACCAATTCGATAGGTCCGGGGCTTATGTAAGTTATCATATGTCACAGAACCGTTAAAGCTCCTGTTCAAAAATGATGCTCAGAAGCCAACTTCTATAACCTCAGTGATACATTTTGGAATGGTACCTAAAGTTTAAAGCAGAAATAGGGGGACTTTTGAAATTTTAATTTTTGACCAATTCGATAGGTCCGGGGCTTAGGTAAGTTATCATATGTCACAAAACCGTTAAAGCTCCTGTTCAAAAATTATGCTCCGAAATCAACTTCTGTCACCACAGTGATACATTTTGGAATGGTACCTAAAGTTTAAAGCAGAAATTGGTGCTCTTATAAAATTTTCATTTTTGACCAATTCGATAGGTCCGGGGCTTAGGTAAGTAATCATATGTCACAAAACCGTTAAAGCTCCTGTTCAAAAATGATGCTCCGAAATAAACTTATGTCACCTCAGTGATACATTTTGGAATGGTACCTAAAGTTTAAAGCAGAAATAGGGGCACTTTTGAAATTTTCATTTTTTGACCAATTCGATAGGTCCGGGGCTTAGGTAAGTTATCATATGTCACAAAACCGTTAAAGCTCCTGTTCAAAAATTATGCTCCGAAATCAACTTCTGTCACCTCAGTGATACATTTTGGAATGGTACTTAAAGTTTAAAGCAGAAATAGGGGCACTTTTGAAATTTTCATTTTTTACCAATTCGATAGGTCCGGGGCTTAAGTAAGTTATCATATGTCACAGAACCGTTAAAGCTTTTGTTCAAAAAGGATGCTTCTAAGCCAACTTCTGTCACCTCAGTGATACATTTTGTAATGGTACCTAAAGTTTAAAGCAGAAATAGGGGCACTTTTGAAATTTTCATTTTTGACCAATTCGATAGGTCCGGGGCTTAGGTAAGTTATCATATGTCACAAAACCGTTAAAGCTCCTGTTCAAAAATGATGCTCCGAAATAAACTTATGTCACCTCAGTGATACATTTTGGAATGGTACCTAAAGTTTAAAGCAGAAATAGGGGCACTTTTGAAATTTTCATTTTTGACCAATTCGATAGGTCCGGGGCTTAGGTAAGTTATCATATGTCACAAAACCGGTAAAGCTCCTGTTCAAAAAGGATGCTCCGAAATAAACTTCTGTCACCTCAGTGCTAAATATTGGAATGGTACCTAAAGTTTAAAGCAGAAATAGGGGGACTTTTGAAATTTTCATTTTTGACCAATGCGATAGGTCCGGGGCTTATGTAAGTTATCATATGTCACAAAACCGTTAAAGCTCCTGTTCAAAAATTATGCTCCGAAATCAACTTCTGTCACCACAGTGATACATTTTGGAATGGTACCTAAAGTTTAAAGCAGAAATAGGGGCACTTTTGAAATTTTCATTTTTGACCAATTCAATAGGTCCGGGGCTTAGGTAAGTTATCATATGTCACAAAACCGTTAAAGCTCCTGTTCAAAAATGATGCTCCGAAATAAACTTCTGTCACCTCAGTGATACATTTTGGAATGGTACCTAAAGTTTAAAGCAGAAATAAGGGTACTTTTGAAATTTTCATTTTTGACCAATTCGATAGGTCCGGGGCTTAGGTAAGTTATCATATGTCACAAAACCGTTAAAGCTCCTGTTCAAAAAGGATGCTCCGAAATAAACTTCTGTCACCTCAGTGCTACATATTGGAATAGTACCTAAAGTTTAAAGCAGAAATAGGGGGACTTTTGAAATTTTCATTTTTGACCAATGCGATAGGTCCGGGGCTTAGGTAAGTTATCATATGTCACAAAACCGTTAAAGCTCCTGTTCAAAATGTATGCTCCGAAATTAACTTCTGTCACCTCAGTGCTACATATTGGAATGGTACCTAAAGTTTAAAGCAGAAATTCGGGCACTTTTAAAATTTGAATTTTTGACCAATGCGACAGGTCCGGGGCTTAGGTAAGTTATCATATGTCACAAAACCGTTAAAGCTCCTGTTCAAAAAGGATGCTCCGAAATAAACTTCTGTCACCTCAGTGATACATTTTGGAATGGTACCTAAAGTTTAAAGCTGAAATTGGTGCACTTTTAAAATTTTAATTTTTGACCAATTCGATAGGTCCGGGGCTTAGGTAAGTTAACATATGTCACAGAACCGTTAAAGCTCCTGTTCAAAAATGATGCTCCACAGCCAACTTCTGTCACCTCAGTGATACATTTTGGAATGGTACCTAAAGTTTAAAGCAGAAATTGGGGGACTTTTGAAATTTTCATTTTTGACCAATGCGATAGGTCCGGGGCTTAGGTAAGTTATTATATGTCACAAAACCGTTAAAGCTCCTGTTTAAAAATTATGCTCAGAAATCAACTTCTGTCACCTCAGTGCTACATATTGGAATTGTACCTAAAGTTTAAAGCAGAAATTCGGGCACTTTTAACATTTTCTTTTTTGACCAATGCGATAGGTCCGGGGCTTAGGTAAATTATCATATGTCACAAAACCGTTAAAGCTCCTGTTCAAAAATGATGCTCCGAAATAAACTTCTGTCACCTCAGTGATACATTTTGGAATGGTACCTAAAGTTTAAAGCAGAAATAGGGGCACTTTTGAAATTTTAATTTTTGACCAATTCGATAGGTCCGGGGCTTAGGTAAGTTATCATATGTCACAAAACCGGTAAAGCTCCTGTTCAAAAAGGATGCTCCGAAATAAACTTCTGTCACCTCAGTGCTAAATATTGGAATGGTACCTACAGTTTAAAGCAGAAATAGGGGCACTTTTGAAATTTTCATTTTTGACCAATGCGATAGGTCCGGGGCTTAGGTAAGTTATCATATGTCACAAAACCGTTAAAGCTCCGGTTCAAAACTTATGCTCCGAAATTAACTTCTGTCACCGCAGTGATACATTTTGGAATGGTACCTACAGTTTAAAGCAGATATAGGGGGACTTTTGAAATTTTCATTTTTTACCAATTCGATAGGTCCGGGGCTTAGGTAAGTTATCATATGTCACAAAACCGTTAAAGCTCCTGTTCAAAAATTATGCTCCGAAATCAACTTTTGTCACCTCAGTGATACATTTTGGAATGGTACCTAAAGTTTAAAGCAGAAATAGGGGCACTTTTGAAATTTTAATTTTTGACCAATGCGATAGGTCCGGGGCTTAGGTAAATTATCATATGTCACAAAACCGTTAAAGCTCCTGTTCAAAAATGATGCTCCGAAATAAACTTCTGTCACCTCAGTGATACATTTTGGAATGGTACCTAAAGTTTAAAGCAGAAATAGGGTCACTTTTGAAATTTTCATTTTTGACCAATTCGATAGGTCCGGGGCTTAGGTAAGTTATCATATGTCACAAAACCGTTAAAGCTCCTGTTCAAAAATTATGCTCCGAAATCAACTTCTGTCACCTCAGTGCTATATATTGCAATGGTACCTAAAGTTTAAAGCAGAAATTGGGGCACTTTTAAAATTTTCATTTTTAACCAATTCGATAGGTCCGGGGCTTAGGTAAGTTATCATATATCACAAAACCGTTAAAGCTCCTGTTCAAAAATGATGCTCAGAAGCCAACTTCTGTCACCTCAGTGATACATTTTAAAATGGTACCTAAAGTTTAAAGCAGAAATAGGGGCACTTTTGACATTTTCATTTTTGACCAATTCGATCGGTCCGGGGCTTAGGTAAGTTATCATATGTCACAAAACCGTTAAAGCTCCTGTTCAAAAATATGCTCTGAAATAAACTTATGTCACCTCAGTGATACATTTTGGAATGGTAGCTAAAGTTTAAAGCAGAAATTCGGGCACTTTTAAAATTTTCATTTTTGACCAATTCGATAGGTCCGGGGCTTAGGTAAGTTAACATATGTCACAGAACCGTTAAAGCTCCTGTTCAAAAATGATGCTCCGAAGCCAACTTCTGTCACCTCAGTGATACATTTTGGAATGGTACCTAAAGTTTAAAGCAGAAATAGGGGCACTTTTGAAATTTTTATTTTTGACCAATTCGATAGGTCCGGGGGGCTTAGGAAGTTATCATATGTCACAAAACCGTTAAAGCTCCTGTTCAAAAACTATGCTCCGAAATCAACTTCTGTCACCTCAGTGCTACATATTGCAATGGTACCTAAAGTTTAAAGCAGAAATTGGGGCACTTTTAAAATTTTCATTTTTAACCAATTCGATAGGTCCGCGGCTTAGGTAAGTTATCATATGTCACAAAACTGTTAAAGCTCCTTTTCAAAAATGATGCTCAGAAGCCAACTTCTTTCACCTCAGTGATACATTTTGGAATGGTACCTAAAGTTTAAAGCAGAAATAGGGGCACTTTTGAAATTTTCATTTTTGACCAATTCGATAGGTCTGGGGATTAGGTAAGTTATCATATGTCACAAAACCGTTAAAGCTCCTGTTCAAAAATTATGCTCCGAAATCAACTTCTGTCACCTCAGTGATACATTTTGGAATGGTACTTAAAGTTTAAAGCAGAAATAGGGGTACTTTTGAAATTTTCATTTTTGACCAATTCGATAGGTCTGGGGCTTAAGTAAGTTATCATATGTCACAGAACCGTTAAAGCTTTTGTTCAAAAAGGATGCTTCTAAGCCAACTTCTGTCACCTCAGTGATACATTTTGTAATGGTACCTAAAGTTTAAAGCAGAAATAGGGGCACTTTTGAAATTTTCATTTTTGACCAATTCGATAGGTCCGGGGCTTAGGTAAGTTATCATATGTCACAAAACCGTTAAAGCTCCTGTTCAAAAATGATGCTCAGAAGCCAACTTCTGTCACCTCAGTGATACATTTTGGAATGGTACCTAAAGTTTAAAGCAGAATAGGGGCACTTTTGAAATTTTCCTTTTTGACCAATTCGATAGGTCCGGGGCTTAGGTAAGTTATCATATGTCACAAAACCGTTAAAGCTCCTGTTCAAAAATATGCTCTGAAATAAACTTATGTCACCTCAGTGATACATTTTGGAATGGTAGCTAAAGTTTAAAGCAGAAATTGGGGCACTTTTGAAATTTTCATTTTTGACCAATGCGATAGGTCCGGGGCTTAGGTAAGTTATTATATGTCACAAAACCGTTAAAGCTCCTGTTTAAAAATTATGCTCAGAAATCAACTTCTGTCACCTCAGTGCTACATATTGGAATTGTACCTAAAGTTTAAAGCAGAAATTCGGGCACTTTTAACATTTTCATTTTTGACCAATGCGATAGGTCCGGGGCTTAGGTACATTATCATATGTCACAAAACCGTTAAAGCTCCTGTTCAAAAATGATGCTCCGAAATAAACTTCTGTCACCTCAGTGATACATTTTGGAATGGTACCTAAAGTTTAAAGCAGAAATAGGGGCACTTTTGAAATTTTCATTTTTGACCAATTCGATAGGTCCGGGGCTTAGGTAAGTTATCATATGTCACAAAACCGGTAAAGCTCCTGTTCAAAAAGGATGCTCCGAAATAAACTTCTGTCACCTCAGTGCTAAATATTGGAATGGTACCTAAAGTTTAAAGCAGAAATAGGGGCACTTTTGAAATTTTCATTTTTGACCAATGCGATAGGTCCGGGGCTTAGGTAAGTTATCATATGTCACAAAACCGTTAAAGCTCCGGTTCAAAACTTATGCTCCGAAATTAACTTCTGTCACCGCAGTGATACATTTTGGAATGGTACCTACAGTTTAAAGCAGATATAGGGGGACTTTTGAAATTTTCATTTTTTACCAATTCGATAGGTCCGGGGCTTAGGTAAGTTATCATATGTCACAAAACCGTTAAAGCTCCTGTTCAAAAATTATGCTCCGAAATCAACTTCTGTCACCTCAGTGATACATTTTGGAATGGTACCTAAAGTTTAAAGCAGAAATAGGGGCACTTTTGAAATTTTAATTTTTGACCAATGCGATAGGTCCGGGGCTTAGGTTTGTTATCATATGTCACAAAACCGGTAAAGCTCCTGTTCAAAAAGGATGCTCCGAAATAAACTTCTGTCACCTCAGTGCTAAATATTGGAATGGTACCTAAAGTTTATAGCAGAAATAGGGGGACTTTTGAAATTTTCATTTTTGACCAATGCGATAGGTCCGGGGCTTAGGTAAGTTATCATATGTCACAGAACCGTTAAAGCTCCTGTTCAAAAATTATGCTCCGAAATTAACTTCTGTCACCGCAGTGATACATTTTGGAATGGTACCTACAGTTTAAAGCAGATATAGGGGGACTTTTGAAATTTTAATTTTTGACCAATGCGATAGGTCCGGGGCTTAGGTAAATTATCATATGTCACAAAACCATTAAAGCTCCTGTTCAAAATGATGCTCCGAAATCAACTTCTGTCACCTCAGTGATACATTTTGGAATGGTACCTAAAGTTTAAAGCAGAAATAGGGGCACTTTTGAAATTTTAATTTTTGACCAATGCGATAGGTCCGGGGCTTAGGTAAATTATCATATGTCACAAAACCGTTAAAGCTCCTGTTCAAAATGATGCTCCGAAATAAACTTCTGTCACCTCAGTGATACATTTTGGAATGGTACCTAAAGTTTAAAGCAGAAATAGGGGCACTTTTGACATTTTCATTTTTGACCAATTCGATAGGTCCGGGGCTTAGGTAAGTTATCATATGTCACAAAACCATTAAAGCTCCTGTTCAAAAAGGATGCTCCGAAATAAACTTCTGTCACCTCAGTGCTACATATTGGAATGTTACCTAAAGTTTAAAGCAGAAATTGGGGCACTTTTAAAATTTTCATTTTTAACCAATTCGATAGGTCCGGGGCTTAGGTAAGTTATCATATGTCACAAAACCGTTAAAGCTCCTGTTCAAAAATGATGCTCAGAAGCCAACTTCTGTCACCTCAGTGATACATTTTGGAATGGTACCTAAAGTTTAAAGCAGAATAGGGGCACTTTTGAAATTTTCCTTTTTGACCAATTCGATAGGTCCGGGGCTTAGGTAAGTTATCATATGTCACAAAACCGTTAAAGCTCCTGTTCAAAAATATGCTCTGAAATAAACTTATGTCACCTCAGTGATACATTTTGGAATGGTAGCTAAAGTTTAAAGCAGAAATTCGGGCACTTTTAAAATTTTCATTTTTGACCAATTCGATAGGTCTGGGGCTTAGGTAAGTTAACATATGTCACAGAACCGTTAAAGCTCCTGTTCAAAAATGATGCTCCGAAGCCAACTTCTGTCACCTCAGTGATACATTTTGGAATGGTACCTAAAGTTTAAAGCAGAAATAGGGGCACTTTTGAAATTTTCATTTTTGACCAATTCGATAGGTCCGGGGCTTAAGTAAGTTATCATATGTCACAAAACCGTTAAAGCTCCTGTTCAAAAATTATGCTCCGAAATCAACTTCTGTCACCTCAGTGATACATTTTGGAATGGTACTTAAAGTTTAAAGCAGAAATAGGGGCACTTTTGAAATTTTCATTTTTGACCAATTCGATAGGTCTGGGGCTTAAGTAAGTTATCATATGTCACAGAACCGTTAAAGCTTTTGTTCAAAAAGGATGCTTCTAAGCCAACTTCTGTCACCTCAGTGATACATTTTGTAATGGTACCTAAAGTTTAAAGCAGAAATAGGGGCACTTTTGAAATTTTCATTTTTGACCAATTCGATAGGTCCGGGGCTTAGGTAAGTTATCATATGTCACAAAACCGTTAAAGCTCCTGTTCAAAAATGATGCTCCGAAATAAACTTATGTCACCTCAGTGATACATTTTGGAATGGTACCTAAAGTTTAAAGCTGAAATTGGTGCAATTTTAAAATTTTCATTTTTGACCAATTCGATAGGTCCGGGGCTTATGTAAGTTATCATATGTCACAGAACCGTTAAAGCTCCTGTTCAAAAATGATGCTCAGAAGCCAACTTCTATAACCTCAGTGATACATTTTGGAATGGTACCTAAAGTTTAAAGCAGAAATAGGGGGACTTTTGAAATTTTAATTTTTGACCAATTCGATAGGTCCGGGGCTTAGGTAAGTTATCATATGTCACAAAACCGTTAAAGCTCCTGTTCAAAAATTATGCTCCGAAATCAACTTCTGTCACCACAGTGATACATTTTGGAATGGTACCTAAAGTTTAAAGCAGAAATTGGTGCTCTTATAAAATTTTCATTTTTGACCAATTCGATAGGTCCGGGGCTTAGGTAAGTAATCATATGTCACAAAACCGTTAAAGCTCCTGTTCAAAAATTATGCTCCGAAATCAACTTCTGTCACCTCAGTGATACATTTTGGAATGGTACTTAAAGTTTAAAGCAGAAATAGGGGCACTTTTGAAATTTTCATTTTTTACCAATTCGATAGGTCCGGGGCTTAAGTAAGTTATCATATGTCACAGAACCGTTAAAGCTTTTGTTCAAAAAGGATGCTTCTAAGCCAACTTCTGTCACCTCAGTGATACATTTTGTAATGGTACCTAAAGTTTAAAGCAGAAATAGGGGCACTTTTGAAATTTTCATTTTTGACCAATTCGATAGGTCCGGGGCTTAGGTAAGTTATCATATGTCACAAAACCGTTAAAGCTCCTGTTCAAAAATGATGCTCCGAAATAAACTTATGTCACCTCAGTGATACATTTTGGAATGGTACCTAAAGTTTAAAGCTGAAATTGGTGCAATTTTAAAATTTTCATTTTTGACCAATTCGATAGGTCCGGGGCTTATGTAAGTTATCATATGTCACAAAACCGTTAAAGCTCCTGTTCAAAAATTATGCTCCGAAATCAACTTCTGTCACCACAGTGATACATTTTGGAATGGTACCTAAAGTTTAAAGCAGAAATAGGGGCACTTTTGAAATTTTCATTTTTGACCAATTCAATAGGTCCGGGGCTTAGGTAAGTTATCATATGTCACAAAACCGTTAAAGCTCCTGTTCAAAAATGATGCTCCGAAATAAACTTCTGTCACCTCAGTGATACATTTTGGAATGGTACCTAAAGTTTAAAGCAGAAATAAGGGTACTTTTGAAATTTTCATTTTTGACCAATTCGATAGGTCCGGGGCTTAGGTAAGTTATCATATGTCACAAAACCGTTAAAGCTCCTGTTCAAAAAGGATGCTCCGAAATAAACTTCTGTCACCTCAGTGCTACATATTGGAATAGTACCTAAAGTTTAAAGCAGAAATAGGGGGACTTTTGAAATTTTCATTTTTGACCAATGCGATAGGTCCGGGGCTTAGGTAAGTTATCATATGTCACAAAACCGTTAAAGCTCCTGTTCAAAATGTATGCTCCGAAATTAACTTCTGTCACCTCAGTGCTACATATTGGAATGGTACCTAAAGTTTAAAGCAGAAATTCGGGCACTTTTAAAATTTGAATTTTTGACCAATGCGACAGGTCCGGGGCTTAGGTAAGTTATCATATGTCACAAAACCGTTAAAGCTCCTGTTCAAAAAGGATGCTCCGAAATAAACTTCTGTCACCTCAGTGATACATTTTGGAATGGTACCTAAAGTTTAAAGCTGAAATTGGTGCACTTTTAAAATTTTAATTTTTGACCAATTCGATAGGTCCGGGGCTTAGGTAAGTTAACATATGTCACAGAACCGTTAAAGCTCCTGTTCAAAAATGATGCTCCACAGCCAACTTCTGTCACCTCAGTGATACATTTTGGAATGGTACCTAAAGTTTAAAGCAGAAATTGGGGCACTTTTGAAATTTTCATTTTTGACCAATGCGATAGGTCCGGGGCTTAGGTAAGTTATTATATGTCACAAAACCGTTAAAGCTCCTGTTTAAAAATTATGCTCAGAAATCAACTTCTGTCACCTCAGTGCTACATATTGGAATTGTACCTAAAGTTTAAAGCAGAAATTCGGGCACTTTTAACATTTTCTTTTTTGACCAATGCGATAGGTCCGGGGCTTAGGTAAATTATCATATGTCACAAAACCGTTAAAGCTCCTGTTCAAAAATGATGCTCCGAAATAAACTTCTGTCACCTCAGTGATACATTTTGGAATGGTACCTAAAGTTTAAAGCAGAAATAGGGGCACTTTTGAAATTTTAATTTTTGACCAATTCGATAGGTCCGGGGCTTAGGTAAGTTATCATATGTCACAAAACCGGTAAAGCTCCTGTTCAAAAAGGATGCTCCGAAATAAACTTCTGTCACCTCAGTGCTAAATATTGGAATGGTACCTAAAGTTTAAAGCAGAAATAGGGGCACTTTTGAAATTTTCATTTTTGACCAATGCGATAGGTCCGGGGCTTAGGTAAGTTATCATATGTCACAAAACCGTTAAAGCTCCGGTTCAAAACTTATGCTCCGAAATTAACTTCTGTCACCGCAGTGATACATTTTGGAATGGTACCTACAGTTTAAAGCAGATATAGGGGGACTTTTGAAATTTTCATTTTTTACCAATTCGATAGGTCCGGGGCTTAGGTAAGTTATCATATGTCACAAAACCGTTAAAGCTCCTGTTCAAAAATTATGCTCCGAAATCAACTTTTGTCACCTCAGTGATACATTTTGGAATGGTACCTAAAGTTTAAAGCAGAAATAGGGGCACTTTTGAAATTTTAATTTTTGACCAATGCGATAGGTCCGGGGCTTAGGTAAATTATCATATGTCACAAAACCGTTAAAGCTCCTGTTCAAAAATGATGCTCCGAAATAAACTTCTGTCACCTCAGTGATACATTTTGGAATGGTACCTAAAGTTTAAAGCAGAAATAGGGTCACTTTTGAAATTTTCATTTTTGACCAATTCGATAGGTCCGGGGCTTAGGTAAGTTATCATATGTCACAAAACCGTTAAAGCTCCTGTTCAAAAATTATGCTCCGAAATCAACTTCTGTCACCTCAGTGCTATATATTGCAATGGTACCTAAAGTTTAAAGCAGAAATTGGGGCACTTTTAAAATTTTCATTTTTAACCAATTCGATAGGTCCGGGGCTTAGGTAAGTTATCATATATCACAAAACCGTTAAAGCTCCTGTTCAAAAATGATGCTCAGAAGCCAACTTCTGTCACCTCAGTGATACATTTTAAAATGGTACCTAAAGTTTAAAGCAGAAATAGGGGCACTTTTGACATTTTCATTTTTGACCAATTCGATCGGTCCGGGGCTTAGGTAAGTTATCATATGTCACAAAACCGTTAAAGCTCCTGTTCAAAAATATGCTCTGAAATAAACTTATGTCACCTCAGTGATACATTTTGGAATGGTAGCTAAAGTTTAAAGCAGAAATTCGGGCACTTTTAAAATTTTCATTTTTGACCAATTCGATAGGTCCGGGGCTTAGGTAAGTTAACATATGTCACAGAACCGTTAAAGCTCCTGTTCAAAAATGATGCTCCGAAGCCAACTTCTGTCACCTCAGTGATACATTTTGGAATGGTACCTAAAGTTTAAAGCAGAAATAGGGGCACTTTTGAAATTTTTATTTTTGACCAATTCGATAGGTCCGGGGGGCTTAGGAAGTTATCATATGTCACAAAACCGTTAAAGCTCCTGTTCAAAAACTATGCTCCGAAATCAACTTCTGTCACCTCAGTGCTACATATTGCAATGGTACCTAAAGTTTAAAGCAGAAATTGGGGCACTTTTAAAATTTTCATTTTTAACCAATTTGATAGGTCCGCGGCTTAGGTAAGTTATCATATGTCACAAAACTGTTAAAGCTCCTTTTCAAAAATGATGCTCAGAAGCCAACTTCTTTCACCTCAGTGATACATTTTGGAATGGTACCTAAAGTTTAAAGCAGAAATAGGGGCACTTTTGAAATTTTCATTTTTGACCAATTCGATAGGTCTGGGGATTAGGTAAGTTATCATATGTCACAAAACCGTTAAAGCTCCTGTTCAAAAATTATGCTCCGAAATCAACTTCTGTCACCTCAGTGATACATTTTGGAATGGTACTTAAAGTTTAAAGCAGAAATAGGGGTACTTTTGAAATTTTCATTTTTGACCAATTCGATAGGTCTGGGGCTTAAGTAAGTTATCATATGTCACAGAACCGTTAAAGCTTTTGTTCAAAAAGGATGCTTCTAAGCCAACTTCTGTCACCTCAGTGATACATTTTGTAATGGTACCTAAAGTTTAAAGCAGAAATAGGGGCACTTTTGAAATTTTCATTTTTGACCAATTCGATAGGTCCGGGGCTTAGGTAAGTTATCATATGTCACAAAACCGTTAAAGCTCCTGTTCAAAAATGATGCTCCGAAATAAACTTCTGTCACCTCAGTGATACATTTTGGAATGGTACCTAAAGTTTAAAGCAGAAATAGGGGCACTTTTGAAATTTTCATTTTTGACCAATTCGATAGGTCCGGGGCTTAGGTAAGTTATCATATGTCACAAAACCGGTAAAGCTCCTGTTCAAAAAGGATGCTCCGAAATAAACTTCTGTCACCTCAGTGCTAAATATTGGAATGGTACCTAAAGTTTAAAGCAGAAATAGGGGGACTTTTGAAATTTTCATTTTTGACCAATGCGATAGGTCCGGGGCTTAGGTAAGTTATCATATGTCACAAAACCGTTAAAGCTCCTGTTCAAAAATTATGCTCCGAAATTAACTTCTGTCACCGCAGTGATACATTTTGGAATGGTACCTACAGTTTAAAGCAGATATAGGGGGACTTTTGAAATTTTCATTTTTTACCAATTCGATAGGTCCGGGGCTTAGGTAAGTTATCATATGTCACAAAACCGTTAAAGCTCCTGTTCAAAAATTATGCTCCGAAATCAACTTCTGTCACCTCAGTGATACATTTTGGAATGGTACCTAAAGTTTAAAGCAGAAATAGGGGCACTTTTGAAATTTTCATTTTTGACCAATTCGATAGGTCCGGGGCTTAAGTAAGTTATCATATGTCACAAAACCGTTAAAGCTCCTGTTCAAAAATTATGCTCCGAAATCAACTTCTGTCACCTCAGTGATACATTTTGGAATGGTACTTAAAGTTTAAAGCAGAAATAGGGGCACTTTTGAAATTTTCATTTTTGACCAATTCGATAGGTCTGGGGCTTAAGTAAGTTATCATATGTCACAGAACCGTTAAAGCTTTTGTTCAAAAAGGATGCTTCTAAGCCAACTTCTGTCACCTCAGTGATACATTTTGTAATGGTACCTAAAGTTTAAAGCAGAAATAGGGGCACTTTTGAAATTTTCATTTTTGACCAATTCGATAGGTCCGGGGCTTAGGTAAGTTATCATATGTCACAAAACCGTTAAAGCTCCTGTTCAAAAATGATGCTCCGAAATAAACTTATGTCACCTCAGTGATACATTTTGGAATGGTACCTAAAGTTTAAGGCTGAAATTGGTGCAATTTTAAAATTTTCATTTTTGACCAATTCGATAGGTCCGGGGCTTATGTAAGTTATCATATGTCACAGAACCGTTAAAGCTCCTGTTCAAAAATGATGCTCAGAAGCCAACTTCTATAACCTCAGTGATACATTTTGGAATGGTACCTAAAGTTTAAAGCAGAAATAGGGGGACTTTTGAAATTTTAATTTTTGACCAATTCGATAGGTCCGGGGCTTAGGTAAGTTATCATATGTCACAAAACCGTTAAAGCTCCTGTTCAAAAATTATGCTCCGAAATCAACTTCTGTCACCACAGTGATACATTTTGGAATGGTACCTAAAGTTTAAAGCAGAAATTGGTGCTCTTATAAAATTTTCATTTTTGACCAATTCGATAGGTCCGGGGCTTAGGTAAGTAATCATATGTCACAAAACCGTTAAAGCTCCTGTTCAAAAATGATGCTCCGAAATAAACTTATGTCACCTCAGTGATACATTTTGGAATGGTACCTAAAGTTTAAAGCAGAAATAGGGGCACTTTTGAAATTTTCATTTTTTGACCAATTCGATAGGTCCGGGGCTTAGGTAAGTTATCATATGTCACAAAACCGTTAAAGCTCCTGTTCAAAAATTATGCTCCGAAATCAACTTCTGTCACCTCAGTGATACATTTTGGAATGGTACTTAAAGTTTAAAGCAGAAATAGGGGCACTTTTGAAATTTTCATTTTTTACCAATTCGATAGGTCCGGGGCTTAAGTAAGTTATCATATGTCACAGAACCGTTAAAGCTTTTGTTCAAAAAGGATGCTTCTAAGCCAACTTCTGTCACCTCAGTGATACATTTTGTAATGGTACCTAAAGTTTAAAGCAGAAATAGGGGCACTTTTGAAATTTTCATTTTTGACCAATTCGATAGGTCCGGGGCTTAGGTAAGTTATCATATGTCACAAAACCGTTAAAGCTCCTGTTCAAAAATGATGCTCCGAAATAAACTTATGTCACCTCAGTGATACATTTTGGAATGGTACCTAAAGTTTAAAGCAGAAATAGGGGCACTTTTGAAATTTTCATTTTTGACCAATTCGATAGGTCCGGGGCTTAGGTAAGTTATCATATGTCACAAAACCGGTAAAGCTCCTGTTCAAAAAGGATGCTCCGAAATAAACTTCTGTCACCTCAGTGCTAAATATTGGAATGGTACCTAAAGTTTAAAGCAGAAATAGGGGGACTTTTGAAATTTTCATTTTTGACCAATGCGATAGGTCCGGGGCTTATGTAAGTTATCATATGTCACAAAACCGTTAAAGCTCCTGTTCAAAAATTATGCTCCGAAATCAACTTCTGTCACCACAGTGATACATTTTGGAATGGTACCTAAAGTTTAAAGCAGAAATAGGGGCACTTTTGAAATTTTCATTTTTGACCAATTCAATAGGTCCGGGGCTTAGGTAAGTTATCATATGTCACAAAACCGTTAAAGCTCCTGTTCAAAAATGATGCTCCGAAATAAACTTCTGTCACCTCAGTGATACATTTTGGAATGGTACCTAAAGTTTAAAGCAGAAATAAGGGTACTTTTGAAATTTTCATTTTTGACCAATTCGATAGGTCCGGGGCTTAGGTAAGTTATCATATGTCACAAAACCGTTAAAGCTCCTGTTCAAAAAGGATGCTCCGAAATAAACTTCTGTCACCTCAGTGCTACATATTGGAATAGTACCTAAAGTTTAAAGCAGAAATAGGGGGACTTTTGAAATTTTCATTTTTGACCAATGCGATAGGTCCGGGGCTTAGGTAAGTTATCATATGTCACAAAACCGTTAAAGCTCCTGTTCAAAATGTATGCTCCGAAATTAACTTCTGTCACCTCAGTGCTACATATTGGAATGGTACCTAAAGTTTAAAGCAGAAATTCGGGCACTTTTAAAATTTGAATTTTTGACCAATGCGACAGGTCCGGGGCTTAGGTAAGTTATCATATGTCACAAAACCGTTAAAGCTCCTGTTCAAAAAGGATGCTCCGAAATAAACTTCTGTCACCTCAGTGATACATTTTGGAATGGTACCTAAAGTTTAAAGCTGAAATTGGTGCACTTTTAAAATTTTAATTTTTGACCAATTCGATAGGTCCGGGGCTTAGGTAAGTTAACATATGTCACAGAACCGTTAAAGCTCCTGTTCAAAAATGATGCTCCACAGCCAACTTCTGTCACCTCAGTGATACATTTTGGAATGGTACCTAAAGTTTAAAGCAGAAATTGGGGGACTTTTGAAATTTTCATTTTTGACCAATGCGATAGGTCCGGGGCTTAGGTAAGTTATTATATGTCACAAAACCGTTAAAGCTCCTGTTTAAAAATTATGCTCAGAAATCAACTTCTGTCACCTCAGTGCTACATATTGGAATTGTACCTAAAGTTTAAAGCAGAAATTCGGGCACTTTTAACATTTTCTTTTTTGACCAATGCGATAGGTCCGGGGCTTAGGTAAATTATCATATGTCACAAAACCGTTAAAGCTCCTGTTCAAAAATGATGCTCCGAAATAAACTTCTGTCACCTCAGTGATACATTTTGGAATGGTACCTAAAGTTTAAAGCAGAAATAGGGGCACTTTTGAAATTTTAATTTTTGACCAATTCGATAGGTCCGGGGCTTAGGTAAGTTATCATATGTCACAAAACCGGTAAAGCTCCTGTTCAAAAAGGATGCTCCGAAATAAACTTCTGTCACCTCAGTGCTAAATATTGGAATGGTACCTACAGTTTAAAGCAGAAATAGGGGCACTTTTGAAATTTTCATTTTTGACCAATGCGATAGGTCCGGGGCTTAGGTAAGTTATCATATGTCACAAAACCGTTAAAGCTCCGGTTCAAAACTTATGCTCCGAAATTAACTTCTGTCACCGCAGTGATACATTTTGGAATGGTACCTACAGTTTAAAGCAGATATAGGGGGACTTTTGAAATTTTCATTTTTTACCAATTCGATAGGTCCGGGGCTTAGGTAAGTTATCATATGTCACAAAACCGTTAAAGCTCCTGTTCAAAAATTATGCTCCGAAATCAACTTTTGTCACCTCAGTGATACATTTTGGAATGGTACCTAAAGTTTAAAGCAGAAATAGGGGCACTTTTGAAATTTTAATTTTTGACCAATGCGATAGGTCCGGGGCTTAGGTAAATTATCATATGTCACAAAACCGTTAAAGCTCCTGTTCAAAAATGATGCTCCGAAATAAACTTCTGTCACCTCAGTGATACATTTTGGAATGGTACCTAAAGTTTAAAGCAGAAATAGGGTCACTTTTGAAATTTTCATTTTTGACCAATTCGATAGGTCCGGGGCTTAGGTAAGTTATCATATGTCACAAAACCGTTAAAGCTCCTGTTCAAAAATTATGCTCCGAAATCAACTTCTGTCACCTCAGTGCTATATATTGCAATGGTACCTAAAGTTTAAAGCAGAAATTGGGGCACTTTTAAAATTTTCATTTTTAACCAATTCGATAGGTCCGGGGCTTAGGTAAGTTATCATATATCACAAAACCGTTAAAGCTCCTGTTCAAAAATGATGCTCAGAAGCCAACTTCTGTCACCTCAGTGATACATTTTAAAATGGTACCTAAAGTTTAAAGCAGAAATAGGGGCACTTTTGACATTTTCATTTTTGACCAATTCGATCGGTCCGGGGCTTAGGTAAGTTATCATATGTCACAAAACCGTTAAAGCTCCTGTTCAAAAATATGCTCTGAAATAAACTTATGTCACCTCAGTGATACATTTTGGAATGGTAGCTAAAGTTTAAAGCAGAAATTCGGGCACTTTTAAAATTTTCATTTTTGACCAATTCGATAGGTCCGGGGCTTAGGTAAGTTAACATATGTCACAGAACCGTTAAAGCTCCTGTTCAAAAATGATGCTCCGAAGCCAACTTCTGTCACCTCAGTGATACATTTTGGAATGGTACCTAAAGTTTAAAGCAGAAATAGGGGCACTTTTGAAATTTTTATTTTTGACCAATTCGATAGGTCCGGGGGGCTTAGGAAGTTATCATATGTCACAAAACCGTTAAAGCTCCTGTTCAAAAACTATGCTCCGAAATCAACTTCTGTCACCTCAGTGCTACATATTGCAATGGTACCTAAAGTTTAAAGCAGAAATTGGGGCACTTTTAAAATTTTCATTTTTAACCAATTCGATAGGTCCGCGGCTTAGGTAAGTTATCATATGTCACAAAACTGTTAAAGCTCCTTTTCAAAAATGATGCTCAGAAGCCAACTTCTTTCACCTCAGTGATACATTTTGGAATGGTACCTAAAGTTTAAAGCAGAAATAGGGGCACTTTTGAAATTTTCATTTTTGACCAATTCGATAGGTCTGGGGATTAGGTAAGTTATCATATGTCACAAAACCGTTAAAGCTCCTGTTCAAAAATTATGCTCCGAAATCAACTTCTGTCACCTCAGTGATACATTTTGGAATGGTACTTAAAGTTTAAAGCAGAAATAGGGGTACTTTTGAAATTTTCATTTTTGACCAATTCGATAGGTCTGGGGCTTAAGTAAGTTATCATATGTCACAGAACCGTTAAAGCTTTTGTTCAAAAAGGATGCTTCTAAGCCAACTTCTGTCACCTCAGTGATACATTTTGTAATGGTACCTAAAGTTTAAAGCAGAAATAGGGGCACTTTTGAAATTTTCATTTTTGACCAATTCGATAGGTCCGGGGCTTAGGTAAGTTATCATATGTCACAAAACCGTTAAAGCTCCTGTTCAAAAATGATGCTCCGAAATAAACTTCTGTCACCTCAGTGATACATTTTGGAATGGTACCTAAAGTTTAAAGCAGAAATAGGGGCACTTTTGAAATTTTCATTTTTGACCAATTCGATAGGTCCGGGGCTTAGGTAAGTTATCATATGTCACAAAACCGGTAAAGCTCCTGTTCAAAAAGGATGCTCCGAAATAAACTTCTGTCACCTCAGTGCTAAATATTGGAATGGTACCTAAAGTTTAAAGCAGAAATAGGGGGACTTTTGAAATTTTCATTTTTGACCAATGCGATAGGTCCGGGGCTTAGGTAAGTTATCATATGTCACAAAACCGTTAAAGCTCCTGTTCAAAAATTATGCTCCGAAATTAACTTCTGTCACCGCAGTGATACATTTTGGAATGGTACCTACAGTTTAAAGCAGATATAGGGGGACTTTTGAAATTTTCATTTTTTACCAATTCGATAGGTCCGGGGCTTAGGTAAGTTATCATATGTCACAAAACCGTTAAAGCTCCTGTTCAAAAATTATGCTCCGAAATCAACTTCTGTCACCTCAGTGATACATTTTGGAATGGTACCTAAAGTTTAAAGCAGAAATAGGGGCACTTTTGAAATTTTCATTTTTGACCAATTCGATAGGTCCGGGGCTTAAGTAAGTTATCATATGTCACAAAACCGTTAAAGCTCCTGTTCAAAAATTATGCTCCGAAATCAACTTCTGTCACCTCAGTGATACATTTTGGAATGGTACTTAAAGTTTAAAGCAGAAATAGGGGCACTTTTGAAATTTTCATTTTTGACCAATTCGATAGGTCTGGGGCTTAAGTAAGTTATCATATGTCACAGAACCGTTAAAGCTTTTGTTCAAAAAGGATGCTTCTAAGCCAACTTCTGTCACCTCAGTGATACATTTTGTAATGGTACCTAAAGTTTAAAGCAGAAATAGGGGCACTTTTGAAATTTTCATTTTTGACCAATTCGATAGGTCCGGGGCTTAGGTAAGTTATCATATGTCACAAAACCGTTAAAGCTCCTGTTCAAAAATGATGCTCCGAAATAAACTTATGTCACCTCAGTGATACATTTTGGAATGGTACCTAAAGTTTAAGGCTGAAATTGGTGCAATTTTAAAATTTTCATTTTTGACCAATTCGATAGGTCCGGGGCTTATGTAAGTTATCATATGTCACAGAACCGTTAAAGCTCCTGTTCAAAAATGATGCTCAGAAGCCAACTTCTATAACCTCAGTGATACATTTTGGAATGGTACCTAAAGTTTAAAGCAGAAATAGGGGCACTTTTGAAATTTTCATTTTTTACCAATTCGATAGGTCCGGGGCTTAGGTAAGTTATCATATGTCACAAAACCGGTAAAGCTCCTGTTCAAAAAGGATGCTCCGAAATAAACTTCTGTCACCTCAGTGCTAAATATTGGAATGGTACCTAAAGTTTAAAGCAGAAATAGGGGGACTTTTGAAATTTTCATTTTTGACCAATGCGATAGGTCCGGGGCTTAGGTAAGTTATCATATGTCACAAAACCGTTAAAGCTCCTGTTCAAAAATTATGCTCCGAAATTAACTTCTGTCACCGCAGTGATACATTTTGGAATGGTACCTACAGTTTAAAGCAGATATAGGGGGACTTTTGAAATTTTCATTTTTTACCAATTCGATAGGTCCGGGGCTTAGGTAAGTTATCATATGTCACAAAACCGTTAAAGCTCCTGTTCAAAAATTATGCTCCGAAATCAACTTCTGTCACCTCAGTGATACATTTTGGAATGGTACCTAAAGTTTAAAGCAGAAATAGGGGCACTTTTGAAATTTTCATTTTTGACCAATTCGATAGGTCCGGGGCTTAAGTAAGTTATCATATGTCACAAAACCGTTAAAGCTCCTGTTCAAAAATTATGCTCCGAAATCAACTTCTGTCACCTCAGTGATACATTTTGGAATGGTACTTAAAGTTTAAAGCAGAAATAGGGGCACTTTTGAAATTTTCATTTTTGACCAATTCGATAGGTCTGGGGCTTAAGTAAGTTATCATATGTCACAGAACCGTTAAAGCTTTTGTTCAAAAAGGATGCTTCTAAGCCAACTTCTGTCACCTCAGTGATACATTTTGTAATGGTACCTAAAGTTTAAAGCAGAAATAGGGGCACTTTTGAAATTTTCATTTTTGACCAATTCGATAGGTCCGGGGCTTAGGTAAGTTATCATATGTCACAAAACCGTTAAAGCTCCTGTTCAAAAATGATGCTCCGAAATAAACTTATGTCACCTCAGTGATACATTTTGGAATGGTACCTAAAGTTTAAGGCTGAAATTGGTGCAATTTTCAAATTTTCATTTTTGACCAATTCGATAGGTCCGGGGCTTATGTAAGTTATCATATGTCACAGAACCGTTAAAGCTCCTGTTCAAAAATGATGCTCAGAAGCCAACTTCTATAACCTCAGTGATACATTTTGGAATGGTACCTAAAGTTTAAAGCAGAAATAGGGGGACTTTTGAAATTTTAATTTTTGACCAATTCGATAGGTCCGGGGCTTAGGTAAGTTATCATATGTCACAAAACCGTTAAAGCTCCTGTTCAAAAATTATGCTCCGAAATCAACTTCTGTCACCACAGTGATACATTTTGGAATGGTACCTAAAGTTTAAAGCAGAAATTGGTGCTCTTATAAAATTTTCATTTTTGACCAATTCGATAGGTCCGGGGCTTAGGTAAGTAATCATATGTCACAAAACCGTTAAAGCTCCTGTTCAAAAATGATGCTCCGAAATAAACTTATGTCACCTCAGTGATACATTTTGGAATGGTACCTAAAGTTTAAAGCAGAAATAGGGGCACTTTTGAAATTTTCATTTTTTGACCAATTCGATAGGTCCGGGGCTTAGGTAAGTTATCATATGTCACAAAACCGTTAAAGCTCCTGTTCAAAAATTATGCTCCGAAATCAACTTCTGTCACCTCAGTGATACATTTTGGAATGGTACTTAAAGTTTAAAGCAGAAATAGGGGCACTTTTGAAATTTTCATTTTTTACCAATTCGATAGGTCCGGGGCTTAAGTAAGTTATCATATGTCACAGAACCGTTAAAGCTTTTGTTCAAAAAGGATGCTTCTAAGCCAACTTCTGTCACCTCAGTGATACATTTTGTAATGGTACCTAAAGTTTAAAGCAGAAATAGGGGCACTTTTGAAATTTTCATTTTTGACCAATTCGATAGGTCCGGGGCTTAGGTAAGTTATCATATGTCACAAAACCGTTAAAGCTCCTGTTCAAAAATGATGCTCCGAAATAAACTTATGTCACCTCAGTGATAGATTTTGGAATGGTACCTAAAGTTTAAAGCTGAAATTGGTGCAATTTTAAAATTTTCATTTTTGACCAATTCGATAGGTCCGGGGCTTATGTAAGTTATCATATGTCACAAAACCGTTAAAGCTCCTGTTCAAAAATTATGCTCCGAAATCAACTTCTGTCACCACAGTGATACATTTTGGAATGGTACCTAAAGTTTAAAGCAGAAATAGGGGCACTTTTGAAATTTTCATTTTTGACCAATTCAATAGGTCCGGGGCTTAGGTAAGTTATCATATGTCACAAAACCGTTAAAGCTCCTGTTCAAAAATGATGCTCCGAAATAAACTTCTGTCACCTCAGTGATACATTTTGGAATGGTACCTAAAGTTTAAAGCAGAAATAAGGGTACTTTTGAAATTTTCATTTTTGACCAATTCGATAGGTCCGGGGCTTAGGTAAGTTATCATATGTCACAAAACCGTTAAAGCTCCTGTTCAAAAAGGATGCTCCGAAATAAACTTCTGTCACCTCAGTGCTACATATTGGAATAGTACCTAAAGTTTAAAGCAGAAATAGGGGGACTTTTGAAATTTTCATTTTTGACCAATGCGATAGGTCCGGGGCTTAGGTAAGTTATCATATGTCACAAAACCGTTAAAGCTCCTGTTCAAAATGTATGCTCCGAAATTAACTTCTGTCACCTCAGTGCTACATATTGGAATGGTACCTAAAGTTTAAAGCAGAAATTCGGGCACTTTTAAAATTTTAATTTTTGACCAATGCGACAGGTCCGGGGCTTAGGTAAGTTATCATATGTCACAAAACCGTTAAAGCTCCTGTTCAAAAAGGATGCTCCGAAATAAACTTCTGTCACCTCAGTGATACATTTTGGAATGGTACCTAAAGTTTAAAGCTGAAATTGGTGCACTTTTAAAATTTTAATTTTTGACCAATTCGATAGGTCCGGGGCTTAGGTAAGTTAACATATGTCACAGAACCGTTAAAGCTCCTGTTCAAAAATGATGCTCCACAGCCAACTTCTGTCACCTCAGTGATACATTTTGGAATGGTACCTAAAGTTTAAAGCAGAAATTGGGGCACTTTTGAAATTTTCATTTTTGACCAATGCGATAGGTCCGGGGCTTAGGTAAGTTATTATATGTCACAAAACCATTAAAGCTCCTGTTTAAAAATTATGCTCAGAAATCAACTTCTGTCACCTCAGTGCTACATATTGGAATTGTACCTAAAGTTTAAAGCAGAAATTCGGGCACTTTTAACATTTTCATTTTTGACCAATGCGATAGGTCCGGGGCTTAGGTAAATTATCATATGTCACAAAACCGTTAAAGCTCCTGTTCAAAAATGATGCTCCGAAATAAACTTCTGTCACCTCAGTGATACATTTTGGAATGGTACCTAAAGTTTAAAGCAGAAATAGGGGCACTTTTGAAATTTTCATTTTTGACCAATTCGATAGGTCCGGGGCTTAGGTAAGTTATCATATGTCACAAAACCGGTAAAGCTCCTGTTCAAAAAGGATGCTCCGAAATAAACTTCTGTCACCTCAGTGCTAAATATTGGAATGGTACCTAAAGTTTAAAGCAGAAATAGGGGCACTTTTGAAATTTTCATTTTTGACCAATGCGATAGGTCCGGGGCTTAGGTAAGTTATCATATGTCACAAAACCGTTAAAGCTCCGGTTCAAAACTTATGCTCCGAAATTAACTTCTGTCACCGCAGTGATACATTTTGGAATGGTACCTAAAGTTTAAAGCAGATATAGGGGGACTTTTGAAATTTTCATTTTTTACCAATTCGATAGGTCCGGGGCTTAGGTAAGTTATCATATGTCACAAAACCGTTAAAGCTCCTGTTCAAAAATGATGCTCCGAAATCAACTTCTGTCACCTCAGTGATACATTTTGGAATGGTACCTAAAGTTTAAAGCAGAAATAGGGGCACTTTTGAAATTTTAATTTTTGACCAATGCGATAGGTCCGGGGCTTAGGTAAATTATCATATGTCACAAAACCGTTAAAGCTCCTGTTCAAAAATGATGCTCCGAAATAAACTTCTGTCACCTCAGTGATACATTTTGGAATGGTACCTAAAGTTTAAAGCAGAAATAGGGTCACTTTTGAAATTTTAATTTTTGACCAATGCGATAGGTCCGGGGCTTAGGTAAGTTATCATATGTCACAAAACCGTTAAAGCTCCTGTTCAAAAATGATGCTCAGAAGCCAACTTCTGTCACCTCAGTGATACATTTTGGAATGGTACCTAAAGTTTAAAGCAGAAATAGGGGCACTTTTGAAATTTTCATTTTTGACCAATTCGATCGGTCCGGGGCTTAGGTAAGTTATCATATGTCACAAAACCGTTAAAGCTCCTGTTCAAAAATATGCTCTGAAATAAACTTATGTCACCTCAGTGATACATTTTGGAATGGTAGCTAAAGTTTAAAGCAGAAATTCGGGCACTTTTAAAATTTTCATTTTTGACCAATTCGATAGGTCCGGGGCTTAGGTAAGTTAACATATGTCACAGAACCGTTAAAGCTCCTGTTCAAAAATGATGCTCCGAAGCCAACTTCTGTCACCTCAGTGATACATTTTGGAATGGTACCTAAAGTTTAAAGCAGAAATAGGGGCACTTTTGAAATTTTTATTTTTGACCAATTCGATAGGTCCGGGGCTTAGGTAAGTTAACATATGTCACAGAACCGTTAAAGCTCCTGTTCAAAAATGATGCTCCGAAGCCAACTTCTGTCACCTCAGTGATACATTTTGGAATGGTACCTAAAGTTTAAAGCAGAAATAGGGGCACTTTTGAAATTTTTATTTTTGACCAATTCGATAGGTCCGGGGGGCTTAGGAAGTTATCATATGTCACAAAACCGTTAAAGCTCCTGTTCAAAAATTATGCTCCGAAATCAACTTCTGTCACCTCAGTGCTACATATTGCAATGGTACCTAAAGTTTAAAGCAGAAATTGGGGCACTTTTAAAATTTTCATTTTTAACCAATTCGATAGGTCCGCGGCTTAGGTAAGTTATCATATGTCACAAAACTGTTAAAGCTCCTTTTCAAAAATGATGCTCCGAAATAAACTTCTGTCACCTCAGTGATACATTTTGGAATTGTACCTAAAGTTTAAAGCAGAAATAGGGTCACTTTTGAAATTTTCATTTTTGACCAATTCGATAGGTCCGGGGCTTAGGTAAGTTATCATATGTCACAAAACCGTTAAAGCTCCTGTTCAAAAATTATGCTCCGAAATCAACTTCTGTCACCTCAGTGCTATATATTGCAATGGTACCTAAAGTTTAAAGCAGAAATTGGGGCACTTTTAAAATTTTCATTTTTAACCAATTCGATAGGTCCGGGGCTTAGGTAAGTTATCATATGTCACAAAACCGTTAAAGCTCCTGTTCAAAAATGATGCTCAGAAGCCAACTTCTGTCACCTCAGTGATACATTTTGGAATGGTACCTAAAGTTTAAAGCAGAAATAGGGGCACTTTTGAAATTTTTATTTTTGACCAATTCGATAGGTCCGGGGGGCTTAGGAAGTTATCATATGTCACAAAACCGTTAAAGCTCCTGTTCAAAAATTATGCTCCGAAATCAACTTCTGTCACCTCAGTGCTACATATTGCAATGGTACCTAAAGTTTAAAGCAGAAATTGGGGCACTTTTAAAATTTTCATTTTTAACCAATTCGATAGGTCCGCGGCTTAGGTAAGTTATCATATGTCACAAAACTGTTAAAGCTCCTTTTCAAAAATGATGCTCAGAAGCCAACTTCTTTCACCTCAGTGATACATTTTGGAATGGTACCTAAAGTTTAAAGCAGAAATAGGGGCACTTTTGAAATTTTCATTTTTGACCAATTCGATAGGTCTGGGGATTAGGTAAGTTATCATATGTCACAAAACCGTTAAAGCTCCTGTTCAAAAATATGCTCTGAAATAAACTTATGTCACCTCAGTGATACATTTTGGAATGGTAGCTAAAGTTTAAAGCAGAAATTCGGGCACTTTTAAAATTTTCATTTTTGACCAATTCGATAGGTCCGGGGCTTAGGTAAGTTAACATATGTCACAGAACCGTTAAAGCTCCTGTTCAAAAATGATGCTCCGAAGCCAACTTCTGTCACCTCAGTGATACATTTTGGAATGGTACCTAAAGTTTAAAGCAGAAATAGGGGCACTTTTGAAATTTTTATTTTTGACCAATTCGATAGGTCCGGGGGGCTTAGGAAGTTATCATATGTCACAAAACCGTTAAAGCTCCTGTTCAAAAATTATGCTCCGAAATCAACTTCTGTCACCTCAGTGCTACATATTGCAATGGTACCTAAAGTTTAAAGCAGAAATTGGGGCACTTTTAAAATTTTCATTTTTAACCAATTCGATAGGTCCGCGGCTTAGGTAAGTTATCATATGTCACAAAACTGTTAAAGCTCCTTTTCAAAAATGATGCTCAGAAGCCAACTTCTTTCACCTCAGTGATACATTTTGGAATGGTACCTAAAGTTTAAAGCAGAAATAGGGGCACTTTTGAAATTTTCATTTTTGACCAATTCGATAGGTCTGGGGATTAGGTAAGTTATCATATGTCACAAAACCGTTAAAGCTCCTGTTCAAAAATTATGCTCCGAAATCAACTTCTGTCACCTCAGTGATACATTTTGGAATGGTACTTAAAGTTTAAAGCAGAAATAGGGGCACTTTTGAAATTTTCATTTTTGACCAATTCGATAGGTCTGGGGCTTAAGTAAGTTATCATATGTCACAGAACCGTTAAAGCTTTTGTTCAAAAAGGATGCTTCTAAGCCAACTTCTGTCACCTCAGTGATACATTTTGCAATGGTACCTAAAGTTTAAAGCAGAAATAGGGGCACTTTTGAAATTTTCATTTTTGACCAATTCGATAGGTCCGGGGCTTAGGTAAGTTATCATATGTCACAAAACCGTTAAAGCTCCTGTTCAAAAATGATGCTCCGAAATAAACTTATGTCACCTCAGTGATACATTTTGGAATGGTACCTAAAGTTTAAAGCTGAAATTGGTGCAATTTTAAAATTTTCATTTTTGACCAATTCAATAGGTCCGGGGCTTATGTAAGTTATCATATGTCACAGAAACGTTAAAGCTCCTGTTCAAAAATGATGCTCAGAAGCCAACTTCTATAACCTCAGTGATACATTTTGGAATGGTACCTAAAGTTTAAAGCTGAAATTGGTGCACTTTTAAAATTTTCATTTTTGACCAATTCGATAGGTCCGGGGCTTAGGTAAGTTAACATATGTCACAGAACCGTTAAAGCTCCTGTTCAAAAATGATGCTCCACAGCCAACTTCTGTCACCTCAGTGATATATTTTGGAATGGTACCTAAAGTTTAAAGCAGAAATTGGGGCATTTTTGAAATTTTCATTTTTGACCAATGCGATAGGTCCGGGGCTTAAGTAAGTTATTATATGTCACAAAACCGTTAAAGCTCCTGTTTAAAAATTATGCTCCGAAATCAACTTCTGTCACCTCAGTGCTACACATTGGAATGTTACCTAAAGTTTAAAGCAGAAATTCGGGCACTTTTAACATTTTCATTTTTGACCAATGCGATAGGTCCGGGGCTTAGGTAAATTATCATGTGTCACAAAACCGTTAAAGCTCCTGTTCAAAAATGATGCTCCGAAATAAACTTCTGTCACCTCAGTGATACATTTTGGAATGGTACCTAAAGTTTAAAGCAGAAATAGGGGCACTTTTGAAATTTTCATTTTTGACCAATTCGATAGGTCCGGGGCTTAGGTAAGTTATCATATGTCACAAAACCGGTAAAGCTCCTGTCCAAAAAGGATGCTCCGAAATAAACTTCTGTCACCTCAGTGATACATTTTGGAATGGTACCTACAGTTTAAAGCAGATATAGGGGGACTTTTGAAATTTTCATTTTTTACCAATTCGATAGGTCCGGGGCTTAGGTAAGTTATCATATGTCACAAAACCGTTAAAGCTCCTGTTCAAAAATGATGCTCAGAAGCCAACTTCTGTCACCTCAGTGATACATTTTGGAATGGTACCTAAAGTTTAAAGCAGAAATAGGGGCACTTTTGAAATTTTCATTTTTGACCAATTCGATCGGTCCGGGGCTTAGGTAAGTTATCATATGTCACAAAACCGTTAAAGCTCCTGTTCAAAAATTACGCTCCGAAATTAACTTCTGTCACCGCAGTGATACATTTTGGAATGGTACCTACAGTTTAAAGCAGATATAGGGGGACTTTTGAAATTTTCATTTTTTACCAATTCGATAGGTCCGGGGCTTAGGTAAGTTATCATATGTCACAAAACCGTTAAAGCTCCTGTTCAAAAATTATGCTCCGAAATCAACTTCTGTCACCTCAGTGATACATTTTGGAATGGTACCTAAAGTTTAAAGCAGAAATAGGGGCACTTTTGAAATTTTAATTTTTGACCAATGCGATAGGTCCGGGGCTTAGGTAAATAATCATATGTCACAAAACCGTTAAAGCTCCTGTTAAAAAATGATGCTCCGAAATAAACTTCTGTCACCTCAGTGATACATTTTGGAATGGTACCTAAAGTTTAAAGCAGAAATAGGGTCACTTTTGAAATTTTTATTTTTGACCAATGCGATAGGTCCGGGGCTTAGGTAAGTTATCATATGTCACAAAACCGTTAAAGCTCCTGTTCAAAAAGGATGCTCCGAAATAAACTTCTGTCACCTCAGTGATACATTTTGGAATGGTACCTAAAGTTTAAAGCAGAAATATGGTCACTTTTGAAATTTTCATTTTTGACCAATTCGATAGGTCCGGGGCTTAGGTAAGTTATCATACGTCACAAAACCGTTAAAGCTCCTGTTCAAAAATTATGCTCCGAAATCAACTTCTGTCACCTCAGTGCTATATAGTGCAATGGTACCTAAAGTTTAAAGCAGAAATTGGGGCACTTTTAAAATTTTCATTTTTAACCAATTCGATAGGTCCGGGGCTTAGGTAAGTTATCATATGTCACAAAACCGTTAAAGCTCCTGTTCAAAAATGATGCTCAGAAGCCAACTTCTGTCACCTCAGTGATACATTTTGGAATGGTACCTAAAGTTTAAAGCAGAAATAGGGGCACTTTTGAAATTTTCATTTTTGACCAATTCGATCGGTCCGGGGCTTAGGTAAGTTATCATATGTCACAAAACCGTTAAAGCTCCTGTTCAAAAATATGCTCTGAAATAAACTTATGTCACCTCAGTGATACATTTTGGAATGGTAGCTAAAGTTTAAAGCAGAAATTCGGGCACTTTTGAAATTTTCATTTTTGACCAATTCGATAGGTCCGGGGCTTAGGTAAGTTAACATATGTCACAGAACCGTTAAAGCTCCTGTTCAAAAATGATGCTCCGAAGCCAACTTCTGTCACCTCAGTGATACATTTTGGAATGGTACCTAAAGTTTAAAGCAGAAATAGGGGCACTTTTGAAATTTTTATTTTTGACCAATTCGATAGGTCCGGGGGGCTTAGGAAGTTATCATATGTCACAAAACCGTTAAAGCTCCTGTTCAAAAATTATGCTCCGAAATCAACTTCTGTCACCTCAGTGCTACATATTGCAATGGTACCTAAAGTTTAAAGCAGAAATTGGGGCACTTTTAAAATTTTCATTTTTGACCAATGCGATAGGTCCGGGGCTTAAGTAAGTTATTATATGTCACAAAACCGTTAAAGCTCCTGTTTAAAAATTATGCTCCGAAATCAACTTCTGTCAACTCAGTGCTACACATTGGAATGGTACCTAAAGTTTAAAGCAGAAATAGGGGCACTTTTGAAATTTTCATTTTTGACCAATTCGATCGGTCCGGGGCTTAGGTAAGTTATCATATGTCACAAAACCGTTAAAGCTCCTGTTCAAAAATATGCTCTGAAATAAACTTATGTCACCTCAGTGATACATTTTGGAATGGTAGCTAAAGTTTAAAGCAGAAATTCGGGCACTTTTGAAATTTTCATTTTTGACCAATTCGATAGGTCCGGGGCTTAGGTAAGTTAACATATGTCACAGAACCGTTAAAGCTCCTGTTCAAAAATGATGCTCCGAAGCCAACTTCTGTCACCTCAGTGATACATTTTGGAATGGTACCTAAAGTTTAAAGCAGAAATAGGGGCACTTTTGAAATTTTTATTTTTGACCAATTCGATAGGTCCGGGGGGCTTAGGAAGTTATCATATGTCACAAAACCGTTAAAGCTCCTGTTCAAAAATTATGCTCCACAGCCAACTTCTGTCACCTCAGTGATATATTTTGGAATGGTACCTAAAGTTTAAAGCAGAAATTGGGGCATTTTTGAAATTTTCATTTTTGACCAATGCGATAGGTCCGGGGCTTAAGTAAGTTATTATATGTCACAAAACCGTTAAAGCTCCTGTTTAAAAATTATGCTCCGAAATCAACTTCTGTCACCTCAGTGCTACACATTGGAATGGTACCTAAAGTTTAAAGCAGAAATTCGGGCACTTTTAACATTTTCATTTTTGACCAATGCGATAGGTCCGGGGCTTAGGTAAATTATCATATGTCACAAAACCGTTAAAGCTCCTGTTCAAAAATGATGCTCCGAAATAAACTTCTGTCACCTCAGTGATACATTTTGGAATGGTACCTAAAGTTTAAAGCAGAAATAGGGGCACTTTTGAAATTTTCATTTTTGACCAATTCGATAGGTCCGGGGCTTAGGTAAGTTATCATATGTCACAAAACCGGTAAAGCTCCTGTTCAAAAAGGATGCTCCGAAATAAACTTCTGTCACCTCAGTGATACATTTTGGAATGGTACCTACAGTTTAAAGCAGATATAGGGGGACTTTTGAAATTTTCATTTTTTACCAATTCGATAGGTCCGGGGCTTAGGTAAGTTATCATATGTCACAAAACCGTTAAAGCTCCTGTTCAAAAATGATGCTCAGAAGCCAACTTCTGTCACCTCAGTGATACATTTTGGAATGGTACCTAAAGTTTAAAGCAGAAATAGGGGCACTTTTGAAATTTTCATTTTTGACCAATTCGATCGGTCCGGGGCTTAGGTAAGTTATCATATGTCACAAAACCGTTAAAGCTCCTGTTCAAAAATTATGCTCCGAAATCAACTTCTGTCACCTCAGTGATACATTTTGGAATGGTACCTAAAGTTTAAAGCAGAAATAGGGTCACTTTTGAAATTTTCATTTTTGACCAATGCGATAGGTCCGGGGCTTAGGTAAGTTATCATATGTCACAAAACCGTTAAAGCTCCTGTTCAAAAAGGATGCTCCGAAATAAACTTCTGTCACCTCAGTGATACATTTTGGAATGGTACCTAAAGTTTAAAGCAGAAATAGGGTCACTTTTGAAATTTTCATTTTTGACCAATTCGATAGGTCCGGGGCTTAGGTAAGTTATCATATGTCACAAAACCGTTAAAGCTCCTGTTCAAAAATTATGCTCCGAAATCAACTTCTGTCACCTCAGTGCTATATAGTGCAATGGTACCTAAAGTTTAAAGCAGAAATTGGGGCACTTTTAAAATTTTCATTTTTAACCAATTCGATAGGTCCGGGGCTTAGGTAAGTTATCATATGTCACAAAACCGTTAAAGCTCCTGTTCAAAAATGATGCTCAGAAGCCAACTTCTGTCACCTCAGTGATACATTTTGGAATGGTACCTAAAGTTTAAAGCAGAAATAGGGGCACTTTTGAAATTTTCATTTTTGACCAATTCGATCGGTCCGGGGCTTAGGTAAGTTATCATATGTCACAAAACCGTTAAAGCTCCTGTTCAAAAATATGCTCTGAAATAAACTTATGTCACCTCAGTGATACATTTTGGAATGGTAGCTAAAGTTTAAAGCAGAAATTCGGGCACTTTTGAAATTTTCATTTTTGACCAATTCGATAGGTCCGGGGCTTAGGTAAGTTAACATATGTCACAGAACCGTTAAAGCTCCTGTTCAAAAATGATGCTCCGAAGCCAACTTCTGTCACCTCAGTGATACATTTTGGAATGGTACCTAAAGTTTAAAGCAGAAATAGGGGCACTTTTGAAATTTTTATTTTTGACCAATTCGATAGGTCCGGGGGGCTTAGGAAGTTATCATATGTCACAAAACCGTTAAAGCTCCTGTTCAAAAATTATGCTCCGAAATCAACTTCTGTCACCTCAGTGCTACATATTGCAATGGTACCTAAAGTTTAAAGCAGAAATTGGGGCACTTTTAAAATTTTCATTTTTAACCAATTCGATAGGTCCGCGGCTTAGGTAAGTTATCATATGTCACAAAACTGTTAAAGCTCCTTTTCAAAAATGATGCTCAGAAGCCAACTTCTTTCACCTCAGTGATACATTTTGGAATGGTACCTAAAGTTTAAAGCAGAAATAGGGGCACTTTTGAAATTTTCATTTTTGACCAATTCGATAGGTCTGGGGATTAGGTAAGTTATCATATGTCACAAAACCGTTAAAGCTCCTGTTCAAAAATTATGCTCCGAAATCAACTTCTGTCACCTCAGTGATACATTTTGGAATGGTACTTAAAGTTTAAAGCAGAAATAGGGGCACTTTTGAAATTTTCATTTTTGACCAATTCGATAGGTCTGGGGCTTAAGTAAGTTATCATATGTCACAGAACCGTTAAAGCTTTTGTTCAAAAAGGATGCTTCTAAGCCAACTTCTGTCACCTCAGTGATACATTTTGTAATGGTACCTAAAGTTTAAAGCAGAAATAGGGGCACTTTTGAAATTTTCATTTTTGACCAATTCGATAGGTCCGGGGCTTAGGTAAGTTATCATATGTCACAAAACCGTTAAAGCTCCTGTTCAAAAATGATGCTCCGAAATAAACTTATGTCACCTCAGTGATACATTTTGGAATGGTACCTAAAGTTTAAAGCTGAAATTGGTGCAATTTTAAAATTTTCATTTTTGACCAATTCAATAGGTCCGGGGCTTATGTAAGTTATCATATGTCACAGAAACGTTAAAGCTCCTGTTCAAAAATGATGCTCAGAAGCCAACTTCTATAACCTCAGTGATACATTTTGGAATGGTACCTAAAGTTTAAAGCTGAAATTGGTGCACTTTTAAAATTTTCATTTTTGACCAATTCGATAGGTCCGGGGCTTAGGTAAGTTAACATATGTCACAGAACCGTTAAAGCTCCTGTTCAAAAATGATGCTCCACAGCCAACTTCTGTCACCTCAGTGATATATTTTGGAATGGTACCTAAAGTTTAAAGCAGAAATTGGGGCACTTTTGAAATTTTCATTTTTGACCAATGCGATAGGTCCGGGGCTTAAGTAAGTTATTATATGTCACAAAACCGTTAAAGCTCCTGTTTAAAAATTATGCTCCGAAATCAACTTCTGTCACCTCAGTGCTACATATTGGAATGGTACCTAAAGTTTAAAGCAGAAATTCGGGCACTTTTAACATTTTCATTTTTGACCAATGCGATAGGTCCGGGGCTTAGGTAAATTATCATATGTCACAAAACCGTTAAAGCTCCTGTTCAAAAATGATGCTCCGAAATAAACTTCTGTCACCTCAGTGATACATTTTGGAATGGTACCTAAAGTTTAAAGCAGAAATAGGGGCACTTTTGAAATTTTCATTTTTGACCAATTCGATAGGTCCGGGGCTTAGGTAAGTTATCATATGTCACAAAACCGGTAAAGCTCCTGTTCAAAAAGGATGCTCCGAAATAAACTTCTGTCACCTCAGTGCTAAATATTGGAATGGTACCTAAAGTTTAAAGCAGAAATAGGGGGACTTTTGAAATTTTCATTTTTGACCAATGCGATAGGTCCGGGGCTTAGGTAAGTTATCATATGTCACAAAACCGTTAAAGCTCCTGTTCAAAAATTATGCTCCGAAATTAACTTCTGTCACCGCAGTGATACATTTTGGAATGGTACCTACAGTTTAAAGCAGATATAGGGGGACTTTTGAAATTTTCATTTTTTACCAATTCGATAGGTCCGGGGCTTAGGTAAGTTATCATATGTCACAAAACCGTTAAAGCTCCTGTTCAAAAATTATGCTCCGAAATCAACTTCTGTCACCTCAGTGATACATTTTGGAATGGTACTTAAAGTTTAAAGCAGAAATAGGGGCACTTTTGAAATTTTCATTTTTGACCAATTCGATAGGTCTGGGGCTTAAGTAAGTTATCATATGTCACAGAACCGTTAAAGCTTTTGTTCAAAAAGGATGCTTCTAAGCCAACTTCTGTCACCTCAGTGATACATTTTGTAATGGTACCTAAAGTTTAAAGCAGAAATAGGGGCACTTTTGAAATTTTCATTTTTGACCAATTCGATAGGTCCGGGGCTTAGGTAAGTTATCATATGTCACAAAACCGTTAAAGCTCCTGTTCAAAAATGATGCTCCGAAATAAACTTATGTCACCTCAGTGATACATTTTGGAATGGTACCTAAAGTTTAAAGCTGAAATTGGTGCAATTTTAAAATTTTCATTTTTGACCAATTCAATAGGTCCGGGGCTTATGTAAGTTATCATATGTCACAGAAACGTTAAAGCTCCTGTTCAAAAATGATGCTCAGAAGCCAACTTCTATAACCTCAGTGATACATTTTGGAATGGTACCTAAAGTTTAAAGCTGAAATTGGTGCACTTTTAAAATTTTCATTTTTGACCAATTCGATAGGTCCGGGGCTTAGGTAAGTTAACATATGTCACAGAACCGTTAAAGCTCCTGTTCAAAAATGATGCTCCACAGCCAACTTCTGTCACCTCAGTGATATATTTTGGAATGGTACCTAAAGTTTAAAGCAGAAATTGGGGCATTTTTGAAATTTTCATTTTTGACCAATGCGATAGGTCCGGGGCTTAAGTAAGTTATTATATGTCACAAAACCGTTAAAGCTCCTGTTTAAAAATTATGCTCCGAAATCAACTTCTGTCACCTCAGTGCTACACATTGGAATGGTACCTAAAGTTTAAAGCAGAAATTCGGGCACTTTTAACATTTTCATTTTTGACCAATGCGATAGGTCCGGGGCTTAGGTAAATTATCATATGTCACAAAACCGTTAAAGCTCCTGTTCAAAAATGATGCTCCGAAATAAACTTCTGTCACCTCAGTGATACATTTTGGAATGGTACCTAAAGTTTAAAGCAGAAATAGGGGCACTTTTGAAATTTTCATTTTTGACCAATTCGATAGGTCCGGGGCTTAGGTAAGTTATCATATGTCACAAAACCGGTAAAGCTCCTGTTCAAAAAGGATGCTCCGAAATAAACTTCTGTCACCTCAGTGATACATTTTGGAATGGTACCTACAGTTTAAAGCAGATATAGGGGGACTTTTGAAATTTTCATTTTTTACCAATTCGATAGGTCCGGGGCTTAGGTAAGTTATCATATGTCACAAAACCGTTAAAGCTCCTGTTCAAAAATGATGCTCAGAAGCCAACTTCTGTCACCTCAGTGATACATTTTGGAATGGTACCTAAAGTTTAAAGCAGAAATAGGGGCACTTTTGAAATTTTCATTTTTGACCAATTCGATCGGTCCGGGGCTTAGGTAAGTTATCATATGTCACAAAACCGTTAAAGCTCCTGTTCAAAAATTATGCTCCGAAATTAACTTCTGTCACCGCAGTGATACATTTTGGAATGGTACCTACAGTTTAAAGCAGATATAGGGGGACTTTTGAAATTTTCATTTTTTACCAATTCGATAGGTCCGGGGCTTAGGTAAGTTATCATATGTCACAAAACCGTTAAAGCTCCTGTTCAAAAATTATGCTCCGAAATCAACTTCTGTCACCTCAGTGATACATTTTGGAATGGTACCTAAAGTTTAAAGCAGAAATAGGGGCACTTTTGAAATTTTAATTTTTGACCAATGCGATAGGTCCGGGGCTTAGGTAAATAATCATATGTCACAAAACCGTTAAAGCTCCTGTTCAAAAATGATGCTCCGAAATAAACTTCTGTCACCTCAGTGATACATTTTGGAATGGTACCTAAAGTTTAAAGCAGAAATAGGGTCACTTTTGAAATTTTCATTTTTGACCAATGCGATAGGTCCGGGGCTTAGGTAAGTTATCATATGTCACAAAACCGTTAAAGCTCCTGTTCAAAAAGGATGCTCCGAAATAAACTTCTGTCACCTCAGTGATACATTTTGGAATGGTACCTAAAGTTTAAAGCAGAAATAGGGTCACTTTTGAAATTTTCATTTTTGACCAATTCGATAGGTCCGGGGCTTAGGTAAGTTATCATATGTCACAAAACCGTTAAAGCTCCTGTTCAAAAATTATGCTCCGAAATCAACTTCTGTCACCTCAGTGCTATATAGTGCAATGGTACCTAAAGTTTAAAGCAGAAATTGGGGCACTTTTAAAATTTTCATTTTTAACCAATTCGATAGGTCCGGGGCTTAGGTAAGTTATCATATGTCACAAAACCGTTAAAGCTCCTGTTCAAAAATGATGCTCAGAAGCCAACTTCTGTCACCTCAGTGATACATTTTGGAATGGTACCTAAAGTTTAAAGCAGAAATAGGGGCACTTTTGAAATTTTCATTTTTGACCAATTCGATCGGTCCGGGGCTTAGGTAAGTTATCATATGTCACAAAACCGTTAAAGCTCCTGTTCAAAAATATGCTCTGAAATAAACTTATGTCACCTCAGTGATACATTTTGGAATGGTAGCTAAAGTTTAAAGCAGAAATTCGGGCACTTTTGAAATTTTCATTTTTGACCAATTCGATAGGTCCGGGGCTTAGGTAAGTTAACATATGTCACAGAACCGTTAAAGCTCCTGTTCAAAAATGATGCTCCGAAGCCAACTTCTGTCACCTCAGTGATACATTTTGGAATGGTACCTAAAGTTTAAAGCAGAAATAGGGGCACTTTTGAAATTTTTATTTTTGACCAATTCGATAGGTCCGGGGGGCTTAGGAAGTTATCATATGTCACAAAACCGTTAAAGCTCCTGTTCAAAAATTATGCTCCGAAATCAACTTCTGTCACCTCAGTGCTACATATTGCAATGGTACCTAAAGTTTAAAGCAGAAATTGGGGCACTTTTAAAATTTTCATTTTTAACCAATTCGATAGGTCCGCGGCTTAGGTAAGTTATCATATGTCACAAAACTGTTAAAGCTCCTTTTCAAAAATGATGCTCAGAAGCCAACTTCTTTCACCTCAGTGATACATTTTGGAATGGTACCTAAAGTTTAAAGCAGAAATAGGGGCACTTTTGAAATTTTCATTTTTGACCAATTCGATAGGTCTGGGGACTAGGTAAGTTATCATATGTCACAAAACCGTTAAAGCTCCTGTTCAAAAATTATGCTCCGAAATCAACTTCTGTCACCTCAGTGATACATTTTGGAATGGTACTTAAAGTTTAAAGCAGAAATAGGGGCACTTTTGAAATTTTCATTTTTGACCAATTCGATAGGTCTGGGGCTTAAGTAAGTTATCATATGTCACAGAACCGTTAAAGCTTTTGTTCAAAAAGGATGCTTCTAAGCCAACTTCTGTCACCTCAGTGATACATTTTGTAATGGTACCTAAAGTTTAAAGCAGAAATAGGGGCACTTTTGAAATTTTCATTTTTGACCAATTCGATAGGTCCGGGGCTTAGGTAAGTTATCATATGTCACAAAACCGTTAAAGCTCCTGTTCAAAAATGATGCTCCGAAATAAACTTATGTCACCTCAGTGATACATTTTGGAATGGTACCTAAAGTTTAAAGCTGAAATTGGTGCAATTTTAAAATTTTCATTTTTGACCAATTCAATAGGTCCGGGGCTTATGTAAGTTATCATATGTCACAGAAACGTTAAAGCTTCTGTTCAAAAATGATGCTCAGAAGCCAACTTCTATAACCTCAGTGATACATTTTGGAATGGTACCTAAAGTTTAAAGCTGAAATTGGTGCACTTTTAAAATTTTCATTTTTGACCAATTCGATAGGTCCGGGGCTTAGGTAAGTTAACATATGTCACAGAACCGTTAAAGCTCCTGTTCAAAAATGATGCTCCACAGCCAACTTCTGTCACCTCAGTGATATATTTTGGAATGGTACCTAAAGTTTAAAGCAGAAATTGGGGCACTTTTGAAATTTTCATTTTTGACCAATGCGATAGGTCCGGGGCTTAAGTAAGTTATTATATGTCACAAAACCGTTAAAGCTCCTGTTTAAAAATTATGCTCCGAAATCAACTTCTGTCACCTCAGTGCTACATATTGGAATGGTACCTAAAGTTTAAAGCAGAAATTCGGGCACTTTTAACATTTTCATTTTTGACCAATGCGATAGGTCCGGGGCTTAGGTAAATTATCATATGTCACAAAACCGTTAAAGCTCCTGTTCAAAAATGATGCTCCGAAATAAAATTCTGTCACCTCAGTGATACATTTTGGAATGGTACCTAAAGTTTAAAGCAGAAATAGGGGCACTTTTGAAATTTTCATTTTTGACCAATTCGATAGGTCCGGGGCTTAGGTAAGTTATCATATGTCACAAAACCGGTAAAGCTCCTGTTCAAAAAGGATGCTCCGAAATAAACTTCTGTCACCTCAGTGCTAAATATTGGAATGGTACCTAAAGTTTAAAGCAGAAATAGGGGGACTTTTGAAATTTTCATTTTTGACCAATGCGATAGGTCCGGGGCTTAGGTAAGTTATCATATGTCACAAAACCGTTAAAGCTCCTGTTCAAAAATTATGCTCCGAAATTAACTTCTGTCACCGCAGTGATACATTTTGGAATGGTACCTACAGTTTAAAGCAGATATAGGGGGACTTTTGAAATTTTCATTTTTTACCAATTCGATAGGTCCGGGGCTTAGGTAAGTTATCATATGTCACAAAACCGTTAAAGCTCCTGTTCAAAAATGATGCTCAGAAGCCAACTTCTGTCACCTCAGTGATACATTTTGGAATGGTACCTAAAGTTTAAAGCAGAAATAGGGGCACTTTTGAAATTTTCATTTTTGACCAATTCGATCGGTCCGGGGCTTAGGTAAGTTATCATATGTCACAAAACCGTTAAAGCTCCTGTTCAAAAATATGCTCTGAAATAAACTTATGTCACCTCAGTGATACATTTTGGAATGGTAGCTAAAGTTTAAAGCAGAAATTCGGGCACTTTTGAAATTTTCATTTTTGACCAATTCGATAGGTCCGGGGCTTAGGTAAGTTAACATATGTCACAGAACCGTTAAAGCTCCTGTTCAAAAATGATGCTCCGAAGCCAACTTCTGTCACCTCAGTGATACATTTTGGAATGGTACCTAAAGTTTAAAGCAGAAATAGGGGCACTTTTGAAATTTTTATTTTTGACCAATTCGATAGGTCCGGGGGGCTTAGGAAGTTATCATATGTCACAAAACCGTTAAAGCTCCTGTTCAAAAATTATGCTCCGAAATCAACTTCTGTCACCTCAGTGCTACATATTGCAATGGTACCTAAAGTTTAAAGCAGAAATTGGGGCACTTTTAAAATTTTCATTTTTAACCAATTCGATAGGTCCGCGGCTTAGGTAAGTTATCATATGTCACAAAACTGTTAAAGCTCCTTTTCAAAAATGATGCTCAGAAGCCAACTTCTTTCACCTCAGTGATACATTTTGGAATGGTACCTAAAGTTTAAAGCAGAAATAGGGGCACTTTTGATATTTTCATTTTTGACCAATTCGATAGGTCTGGGGATTAGGTAAGTTATCATATGTCACAAAACCGTTAAAGCTCCTGTTCAAAAATTATGCTCCGAAATCAACTTCTGTCACCTCAGTGATACATTTTGGAATGGTACTTAAAGTTTAAAGCAGAAATAGGGGCACTTTTGAAATTTTCATTTTTGACCAATTCGATAGGTCTGGGGCTTAAGTAAGTTATCATATGTCACAGAACCGTTAAAGCTTTTGTTCAAAAAGGATGCTTCTAAGCCAACTTCTGTCACCTCAGTGATACATTTTGTAATGGTACCTAAAGTTTAAAGCAGAAATAGGGGCACTTTTGAAATTTTCATTTTTGACCAATTCGATAGGTCCGGGGCTTAGGTAAGTTATCATATGTCACAAAACCGTTAAAGCTCCTGTTCAAAAATGATGCTCCGAAATAAACTTATGTCACCTCAGTGATACATTTTGGAATGGTACCTAAAGTTTAAGTTTTAAAATTGGTGCAATTTTAAAATTTTCATTTTTGACCAATTCAATAGGTCCGGGGCTTATGTAAGTTATCATATGTCACAGAAACGTTAAAGCTCCTGTTCAAAAATGATGCTCAGAAGCCAACTTCTATAACCTCAGTGATACATTTTGGAATGGTACCTAAAGTTTAAAGCTGAAATTGGTGCACTTTTAAAATTTTCATTTTTGACCAATTCGATAGGTCCGGGGCTTAGGTAAGTTAACATATGTCACAGAACCGTTAAAGCTCCTGTTCAAAAATGATGCTCCACAGCCAACTTCTGTCACCTCAGTGATATATTTTGGAATGGTACCTAAAGTTTAAAGCAGAAATTGGGGCACTTTTGAAATTTTCATTTTTGACCAATGCGATAGGTCCGGGGCTTAAGTAAGTTATTATATGTCACAAAACCGTTAAAGCTCCTGTTTAAAAATTATGCTCCGAAATCAACTTCTGTCACCTCAGTGCTACATATTGGAATGGTACCTAAAGTTTAAAGCAGAAATTCGGGCACTTTTAACATTTTCATTTTTGACCAATGCGATAGGTCCGGGGCTTAGGTAAATTATCATATGTCACAAAACCGTTAAAGCTCCTGTTCAAAAATGATGCTCCGAAATAAACTTCTGTCACCTCAGTGATACATTTTGGAATGGTACCTAAAGTTTAAAGCAGAAATAGGGGCACTTTTGAAATTTTCATTTTTGACCAATTCGATAGGTCCGGGGCTTAGGTAAGTTATCATATGTCACAAAACCGGTAAAGCTCCTGTTCAAAAAGGATGCTCCGAAATAAACTTCTGTCACCTCAGTGCTAAATATTGGAATGGTACCTAAAGTTTAAAGCAGAAATAGGGGGACTTTTGAAATTTTCATTTTTGACCAATGCGATAGGTCCGGGGCTTAGGTAAGTTATCATATGTCACAAAACCGTTAAAGCTCCTGTTCAAAAATTATGCTCCGAAATTAACTTCTGTCACCGCAGTGATACATTTTGGAATGGTACCTACAGTTTAAAGCAGATATAGGGGGACTTTTGAAATTTTCATTTTTTACCAATTCGATAGGTCCGGGGCTTAGGTAAGTTATCATATGTCACAAAACCGTTAAAGCTCCTGTTCAAAAATTATGCTCCGAAATCAACTTCTGTCACCTCAGTGATACATTTTGGAATGGTACCTAAAGTTTAAAGCAGAAATAGGGGCACTTTTGAAATTTTAATTTTTGACCAATGCGATAGGTCCGGGGCTTAGGTAAATAATCATATGTCACAAAACCGTTAAAGCTCCTGTTCAAAAATGATGCTCCGAAATAAACTTCTGTCACCTCAGTGATACATTTTGGAATGGTACCTAAAGTTTAAAGCAGAAATAGGGTCACTTTTGAAATTTTCATTTTTGACCAATGCGATAGGTCCGGGGCTTAGGTAAGTTATCATATGTCACAAAACCGTTAAAGCTCCTGTTCAAAAAGGATGCTCCGAAATAAACTTCTGTCACCTCAGTGATACATTTTGGAATGGTACCTAAAGTTTAAAGCAGAAATAGGGTCACTTTTGAAATTTTCATTTTTGACCAATTCGATAGGTCCGGGGCTTAGGTAAGTTATCATATGTCACAAAACCGTTAAAGCTCCTGTTCAAAAATTATGCTCCGAAATCAACTTCTGTCACCTCAGTGCTATATAGTGCAATGGTACCTAAAGTTTAAAGCAGAAATTGGGGCACTTTTAAAATTTTCATTTTTAACCAATTCGATAGGTCCGGGGCTTAGGTAAGTTATCATATGTCACAAAACCGTTAAAGCTCCTGTTCAAAAATGATGCTCAGAAGCCAACTTCTGTCACCTCAGTGATACATTTTGGAATGGTACCTAAAGTTTAAAGCAGAAATAGGGGCACTTTTGAAATTTTCATTTTTGACCAATTCGATCGGTCCGGGGCTTAGGTAAGTTATCATATGTCACAAAACCGTTAAAGCTCCTGTTCAAAAATATGCTCTGAAATAAACTTATGTCACCTCAGTGATACATTTTGGAATGGTAGCTAAAGTTTAAAGCAGAAATTCGGGCACTTTTGAAATTTTCATTTTTGACCAATTCGATAGGTCCGGGGCTTAGGTAAGTTAACATATGTCACAGAACCGTTAAAGCTCCTGTTCAAAAATGATGCTCCGAAGCCAACTTCTGTCACCTCAGTGATACATTTTGGAATGGTACCTAAAGTTTAAAGCAGAAATAGGGGCACTTTTGAAATTTTTATTTTTGACCAATTCGATAGGTCCGGGGGGCTTAGGAAGTTATCATATGTCACAAAACCGTTAAAGCTCCTGTTCAAAAATTATGCTCCGAAATCAACTTCTGTCACCTCAGTGCTACATATTGCAATGGTACCTAAAGTTTAAAGCAGAAATTGGGGCACTTTTAAAATTTTCATTTTTAACCAATTCGATAGGTCCGCGGCTTAGGTAAGTTATCATATGTCACAAAACTGTTAAAGCTCCTTTTCAAAAATGATGCTCAGAAGCCAACTTCTTTCACCTCAGTGATACATTTTGGAATGGTACCTAAAGTTTAAAGCAGAAATAGGGGCACTTTTGAAATTTTCATTTTTGACCAATTCGATAGGTCTGGGGATTAGGTAAGTTATCATATGTCACAAAACCGTTAAAGCTCCTGTTCAAAAATTATGCTCCGAAATCAACTTCTGTCACCTCAGTGATACATTTTGGAATGGTACTTAAAGTTTAAAGCAGAAATAGGGGCACTTTTAAAATTTTCATTTTTGACCAATTCGATAGGTCTGGGGCTTAAGTAAGTTATCATATGTCACAGAACCGTTAAAGCTTTTGTTCAAAAAGGATGCTTCTAAGCCAACTTCTGTCACCTCAGTGATACATTTTGTAATGGTACCTAAAGTTTAAAGCAGAAATAGGGGCACTTTTGAAATTTTCATTTTTGACCAATTCGATAGGTCTGGGGCTTAGGTAAGTTATCATATGTCACAAAACCGTTAAAGCTCCTGTTCAAAAATGATGCTCCGAAATAAACTTATGTCACCTCAGTGATACATTTTGGAATGGTACCTAAAGTTTAAAGCTGAAATTGGTGCACTTTTAAAATTTTCATTTTTGACCAATTCGATAGGTCCGGGGCTTAGGTAAGTTAACATATGTCACAGAACCGTTAAAGCTCCTGTTCAAAAATGATGCTCCACAGCCAACTTCTGTCACCTCAGTGATATATTTTGGAATGGTACCTAAAGTTTAAAGCAGAAATTGGGGCACTTTTGAAATTTTCATTTTTCACCAATGCGATAGGTCCAGGGCTTAAGTAAGTTATTATATGTCACAAAACCGTTAAAGCTCCTGTTTAAAAATTATGCTCCGAAATCAACTTCTGTCACCACAGTGATACATTTTGGAATGGTACCTAAAGTTTAAAGCAGAAATTGGGGCACTTTTAAAATTTTCATTTTTAACCAATTCGATAGGTCCGTGGCTTAGGTAAGTTATCATATGTCACAAAACCGTTAAAGCTCCATTTCAAAAATGATGCTCAGAAGCCAACTTCTTTCACCTCAGTGATACATTTTGGAATGGTACCTAAAGTTTAAAGCAGAAATAGGGGCACTTTTGAAATTTTCATTTTTGACCAATTCGATAGGTCCGGGGCTTAGGTAAGTTATCATATGTCACAAAACCGTTAAAGCTCCTGTTCAAAAATGATGCTCCGAAATAAACTTATGTCACCTCAGTGATACATTTTGGAATGGTACCTAAAGTTTAAAGCTGAAATTGGTGCAATTTTAAAATTTTCATTTTTGACCAATTCGATAGGTCCGGGGCTTATGTAAGTTATCATATGTCACAGAAACGTTAAAGCTCCTGTTCAAAAATGATGCTCAGAAGCCAACTTCTATAACCTCAGTGATACATTTTGGAATGGTACCTAAAGTTTAAAGCAGAAATAGGGGGACTTTTGAAATTTTAATTTTTGACCAATTCGATAGGTCCGGGGCTTAGGTAAGTTATCATATGTCACAAAACCGTTAAAGCTCCTGTACAAAAATTATGCTCCGAAATCAACTTCTGTCACCACAGTGATACATTTTGGAATGGTACCTAAAGTTTAAAGCAGAAATAGGGGCACTTTTGAAAATTTCATTTTTTACCAATTCGATAGGTCCGGGGCTTAGGTAAGTTATCATATGTCACAAAACCGTTAAAGCTCCTGTTCAAAAATTATGCTCCGAAATAAACTTCTGTCACCTCAGTGCTACATATTGCAATGGTACCTAAAGTTTAAAGCTGAAGTTGGTGCTCTTATAAAATTTTCATTTTTGACCAATTCGATAGGTCCGGGGCTTAGGTAAGTTATCATATGTCACAAAACCGGTAAAGCTCCTGTTCAAAAAGGATGCTCCGAAATAAACTTCTGTCACCTCAGTGCTAAATATTGGAATGGTACCTAAAGTTTAAAGCAGAAATAGGGGGACTTTTGAAATTTTCATTTTTGACCAATGCGATAGGTCCGGGGCTTAGGTAAGTTATCATATGTCACAAAACCGTTAAAGCTCCTGTTCAAAAATCATGCTCCCAAATTAACTTCTGTCACCGCAGTGATACATTTTGGAATGGTACCTACAGTTTAAAGCAGATATAGGGGGACTTTTGAAATTTTCATTTTTTACCAATTCGATAGGTCCGGGGCTTAGGTAAGTTATCATATGTCACAAAACCGTTAAAGCTCCTGTTCAAAAATTATGCTCCGAAATCAACTTCTGTCACCTCAGTGATACATTTTGGAATGGTACCTAAAGTTTAAAGCAGAAATAGGGGCACTTTTGAAATTTTAATTTTTGACCAATGCGATAGGTCCGGGGCTTAGGTAAATTATCATATGTCACAAAACCGTTAAAGCTCCTGTTCAAAAATGATGCTCCGAAATAAACTTCTGTCACCTCAGTGATACATTTTGGAATGGTACCTAAAGTTTAAAGCAGAAATAGGGTCACTTTTGAAATTTTCATTTTTGACCAATTCGATAGGTCCGGGGCTTAGGTAAGTTATCATATGTCACAAAACCGTTAAAGCTCCTGTTCAAAAAGGATGCTCCGAAATAAACTTCTGTCACCTCAGTGATACATTTTGGAATGGTACCTAAAGTTTAAAGCTGAAATTGGTGCAATTTTAAAATTTTCATTTTTGACCAATTCAATAGGTCCGGGGCTTATGTAAGTTATCATATGTCACAGAAACGTTAAAGCTCCTGTTCAAAAATGATGCTCAGAAGCCAACTTCTATAACCTCAGTGATACATTTTGGAATGGTACCTAAAGTTTAAAGCTGAAATTGGTGCATAGGGTCACTTTTGAAATTTTCATTTTTGACCAATTCGATAGGTCCGGGGCTTAGGTAAGTTATCATATGTCACAAAACCGTTAAAGCTCCTGTTCAAAAAGGATGCTCCGAAATAAACTTCTGTCACCTCAGTGATACATTTTGGAATGGTACCTAAAGTTTAAAGCTGAAATTGGTGCAATTTTAAAATTTTCATTTTTGACCAATTCAATAGGTCCGGGGCTTATGTAAGTTATCATATGTCACAGAAACGTTAAAGCTCCTGTTCAAAAATGATGCTCAGAAGCCAACTTCTATAACCTCAGTGATACATTTTGGAATGGTACCTAAAGTTTAAAGCTGAAATTGGTGCACTTTTAAAATTTTCATTTTTGACCAATTCGATAGGTCCGGGGCTTAGGTAAGTTAACATATGTCACAGAACCATTAAAGCTCCTGTTCAAAAATGATGCTCCACAGCCAACTTCTGTCACCTCAGTGATACATTTTGGAATGGTACCTAAAGTTTAAAGCAGAAATTGGGGCACTTTTGAAATTTTCATTTTTGACCAATGCGATAGGTCCGGGGCTTAAGTAAGTTATTATATGTCACAAAACCGTTAAAGCTCCTGTTTAAAAATTATGCTCCGAAATCAACTTCTGTCACCTCAGTGCTACATATTGGAATGGTACCTAAAGTTTAAAGCAGAAATTCGGGCACTTTTAACATTTTCATTTTTGACCAATGCGATAGGTCCGGGGCTTAGGTAAATTATCATATGTCACAAAACCGTTAAAGCTCCTGTTCAAAAATGATGCTCCGAAATAAACTTCTGTCACCTCAGTGCTACATATTGGAATGGTACCTAAAGTTTAAAGCAGAAATAGGGGCACTTTTGAAATTTTCATTTTTGAGCAATTCGATAGGTCCGGGGGGCTTAGGAAGTTATCATATGTCACAAAACCGTTAAAGCTCCTGTTCAAAAATTATGCTCCGAAATCAACTTCTGTCACCTCAGTGCTACATATTGCAATGGTACCTAAAGTTTAAAGCAGAAATTGGGGCACTTTTAAAATTTTCATTTTTAACCAATTCGATAGGTCCGCGGCTTAGGTAAGTTATCATATGTCACAAAACCGTTAAAGCTCCATTTCAAAAATGATGCTCAGAAGCCAACTTCTTTCACCTCAGTGATACATTTTGGAATGGTACCTAAAGTTTAAAGCAGAAATAGGGGCACTTTTGAAATTTTCATTTTTGACCAATTCGATAGGTCCGGGGCTTAGGTAAGTTATCATATGTCACAAAACCGTTAAAGCTCCTGTTCAAAAATGATGCTCCGAAATAAACTTATGTCACCTCAGTGATACATTTTGGAATGGTACCTAAAGTTTAAAGCTGAAATTGGTGCAATTTTAAAATTTTCATTTTTGACCAATTCGATAGGTCCGGGGCTTATGTAAGTTATCATATGTCACAGAAACGTTAAAGCTCCTGTTCAAAAATGATGCTCAGAAGCCAACTTCTATAACCTCAGTGATACATTTTGGAATGGTACCTAAAGTTTAAAGCAGAAATAGGGGGACTTTTGAAATTTTAATTTTTGACCAATTCGATAGGTCCGGGGCTTAGGTAAGTTATCATATGTCACAAAACCGTTAAAGCTCCTGTACAAAAATTATGCTCCGAAATCAACTTCTGTCACCACAGTGATACATTTTGGAATGGTACCTAAAGTTTAAAGCAGAAATAGGGGCACTTTTGAAATTTTCATTTTTTACCAATTCGATAGGTCCGGGGCTTAGGTAAGTTATCATATGTCACAAAACCGTTAAAGCTCCTGTTCAAAAATTATGCTCCGAAATAAACTTCTGTCACCTCAGTGCTACATATTGCAATGGTACCTAAAGTTTAAAGCTGAAATTGGTGCTCTTATAAAATTTTCATTTTTGACCAATTCGATAGGTCCGGGGCTTAGGTAAGTTATCATATGTCACAAAACCGGTAAAGCTCCTGTTCAAAAAGGATGCTCCGAAATAAACTTCTGTCACCTCAGTGCTAAATATTGGAATGGTACCTAAAGTTTAAAGCAGAAATAGGGGGACTTTTGAAATTTTCATTTTTGACCAATGCGATAGGTCCGGGGCTTAGGTAAGTTATCATATGTCACAAAACCGTTAAAGCTCCTGTTCAAAAATCATGCTCCGAAATTAACTTCTGTCACCGCAGTGATACATTTTGGAATGGTACCTACAGTTTAAAGCAGATATAGGGGGACTTTTGAAATTTTCATTTTTTACCAATTCGATAGGTCCGGGGCTTAGGTAAGTTATCATATGTCACAAAACCGTTAAAGCTCCTGTTCAAAAATGATGCTCCGAAATAAACTTCTGTCACCTCAGTGATACATTTTGGAATGGTACCTAAAGTTTAAAGCAGAAATAGGTTCACTTTTGAAATTTTCATTTTTGACCAATTCGATAGGTCCGGGGCTTAGGTAAGTTATCATATGTCACAAAACCTTTAACGGTTCAAAAATGATGCTCAGAAGCCAACTTCTGTCACCACAGTGATACATTTTGGAATGGTACCTAAAGTTTAAAGCAGAAATAGGGGCACTTTTGAAATTTTCATTTTTGACCAATTCGATAGGTCCGGGGCTTAGGTAAGTTATCATATGTCACAAAACCGTTAAAGCTCCTGTTCAAAAATATGCTCTGAAATAAACTTATGTCACCTCAGTGATACATTTTGGAATGGTAGCTAAAGTTTAAAGCAGAAATTCGGGCACTTTTAAAATTTTCATTTTTGACCAATTCGATAGGTCCGGGGCTTAGGTAAGTTAACATATGTCACAGAACCGTTAAAGCTCCTGTTCAAAAAATGATGTATCGAAGCCAACTTCTGTCACCTCAGTGATACATTTTGGAATGGTACCTAAAGTTTAAAGCAGAAATAGGGGCACTTTTGAAATTTTCATTTTTGAGCAATTCGATAGGTCCGGGGGGCTTAGGAAGTTATCATATGTCACAAAACCGTTAAAGCTCCTGTTCAAAAATTATGCTCCGAAATCAACTTCTGTCACCTCAGTGCTACATATTGCAATGGTACCTAAAGTTTAAAGCAGAAATTGGGGCACTTTTAAAATTTTCATTTTTAACCAATTCGATAGGTCCGCGGCTTAGGTAAGTTATCATATGTCACAAAACCGTTAAAGCTCCTTTTAAAAAATGATGCTCAGAAGAAAACTTCTTTCACCTCAGTGATACATTTTGGAATGGTACCTAAAGTTTAAAGCAGAAATAGGGGCACTTTTGAAATTTTCATTTTTGACTAATTCGATAGGTCCGGGGCTTAGGTAAGTTATCATATGTCACAAAACCGTTAAAGCTCCTGTTCAAAAATTATGCTCCGAAATCAACTTCTGTCACCTCAGTGATACATTTTGGAATGGTACCTAAAGTTTAAAGCAGAAATAGGGGCACTTTTGAAATTTTCATTTTTGACCAATTCGATAGGTCTGGGGCTTAAGTAAGTTATCATATGTCACAGAACCGTTAAAGCTTTTGTTCAAAAAGGATGCTTCTAAGCCAACTTCTGTCACCTCAGTGATACATTTTGTAATGGTACCTAAAGTTTAAAGCAGAAATAGGGGCACTTTTGAAATTTTCATTTTTGACCAATTCGATAGGTCCGGGGCTTAGGTAAGTTATCATATGTCACAAAACCGTTAAAGCTCCTGTTCAAAAATGATGCTCCGAAATAAACTTATGTCACCTCAGTGATACATTTTGGAATGGTACCTAAAGTTTAAAGCTTAAATTGGTGCAATTTTAAAATTTTCATTTTTGACCAATTCGATAGGTCCGGGGCTTATGTAAGTTATCATATGTCACAGAACCGTTAAAGCTCCTGTTCAAAAATGATGCTCAGAAGCCAACTTCTATAACCTCAGTGATACATTTTGGAATGGTACCTAAAGTTTAAAGCAGAAATAGGGGGACTTTTGAAATTTTAATTTTTTACCAATTCGATAGGTCCGGGGCTTAGGTAAGTTATCATATGTCACAAAACCGTTAAAGCTCCTGTTCAAAAATTATGCTCCGAAATAAACTTCTGTCACCTCAGTGCTACATATTGCAATGGTACCTAAAGTTTAAAGCTGAAATTGGTGCTCTTATAAAATTTTCATTTTTGACCAATTCGATAGGTCCGGGGCTTAGGTAAGTAATCATATGTCACAAAACCGTTAAAGCTCCTGTTCAAAAATGATGCTCCGAAATAAACTTCTGTCACCTCAGTGATACATTTTGGAATGGTACTTAAAGTTTAAAGCAGAAATAGGGGCACTTTTGAAATTTTCATTTTTGACCAATTCGATAGGTCCGGGGCTTAGGTAAGTTATCATATGTCACAAAACCGGTAAAGCTCCTGTTCAAAAAGGATGCTCCGAAATAAACTTCTGTCACCTCAGTGCTAAATATTGGAATGGTACCTAAAGTTTAAAGCAGAAATAGGGGGACTTTTGAAATTTTCATTTTTGACCAATGCGATAGGTCCGGGGCTTAGGTAAGTTATCATATGTCACAAAACCGTTAAAGCTCCTGTTCAAAAATTATGCTCCGAAATTAACTTCTGTCACCGCAGTGATACATTTTGGAATGGTACCTACAGTTTAAAGCAGATATAGGGGGACTTTTGAAATTTTCATTTTTTACCAATTCGATAGGTCCGGGGCTTAGGTAAGTTATCATATGTCACAAAACCGTTAAAGCTCCTGTTCAAAAATTATGCTCCGAAATCAACTTCTGTCACCTCAGTGATACATTTTGGAATGGTACCTAAAGTTTAAAGCAGAAATAGGGGCACTTTTGAAATTTTAATTTTTGACCAATGCGATAGGTCCGGGGCTTAGGTAAATTATCATATGTCACAAAACCGTTAAAGCTCCTGTTCAAAAATGATGCTCCGAAATAAACTTCTGTCACCTCAGTGATACATTTTGGAATGGTACCTAAAGTTTAAAGCAGAAATAGGGTCACTTTTGAAATTTTCATTGTTGACCAATTCGATAGGTCCGGGGCTTAGGTAAGTTATCATATGTCACAAAACCGTTAAAGCTCCTGTTCAAAAAGGATTCTCCGAAATAAACTTCTGTCACCTCAGTGCTACATATTGGAATGGTACCTAAAGTTTAAAGCAGAAATAGGGGGACTTTTGAAATTTACATTTTTGACCAATGCGATAGGTCTGGGGCTTAGGTAAGTTATCATATGTCACAAAACCGTTAAAGCTCCTATTCAAAAATTATGCTCCGAAATCAACTTCTGTCACCTCAGTGCTACATATTGCAATGGTACCTAAAGTTTAAAGCAGAAATTGGGGCACTTTTAAAATTTTCATTTTTAACCAATTCGATAGGTCCGGGGCTTAGGTAAGTTATCATATGTCACAAAACCGTTAAAGCTCCTGTTCAAAAATATGCTCTGAAATAAACTTATGTCACCTCAGTGATACATTTTGGAATGGTAGCTAAAGTTTAAAGCAGAAATTCGGGCACTTTTAAAATTTTAATTTTTGACCAATGCGACAGGTCCGGGGCTTAGGTAAGTTATCATATGTCACAAAACCGTTAAAGCTCCTGTTCAAAAAGGATGCTCCGAAATAAACTTCTGTCACCTCAGTGATACATTTTGGAATGGTACCTAAAGTTTAAAGCTGAAATTGGTGCACTTTTAAAATTTTAATTTTTGACCAATTCGATAGGTCCGGGGCTTAGGTAAGTTAACATATGTCACAGAACCGTTAAAGCTCCTGTTCAAAAATGATGCTCCACAGCCAACTTCTGTCACCTCAGTGATACATTTTGGAATGGTACCTAAAGTTTAAAGCAGAAATTGGGGCACTTTTGAAATTTTCATTTTTGACCAATGCGATAGGTCCGGGGCTTAGGTAAGTTATTATATGTCACAAAACCGTTAAAGCTCCTGTTTAAAAATTATGCTCAGAAATCAACTTCTGTCACCTCAGTGCTACATATTGGAATTGTACCTAAAGTTTAAAGCAGAAATTCGGGCACTTTTAACATTTTCATTTTTGACCAATGCGATAGGTCCGGGGCTTAGGTACATTATCATATGTCACAAAACCGTTAAAGCTCCTGTTCAAAAATGATGCTCCGAAATAAACTTCTGTCACCTCAGTGATACATTTTGGAATGGTACCTAAAGTTTAAAGCAGAAATAGGGGCACTTTTGAAATTTTCATTTTTGACCAATTCGATAGGTCCGGGGCTTAGGTAAGTTATCATATGTCACAAAACCGGTAAAGCTCCTGTTCAAAAAGGATGCTCCGAAATAAACTTCTGTCACCTCAGTGCTAAATATTGGAATGGTACCTAAAGTTTAAAGCAGAAATAGGGGCACTTTTGAAATTTTCATTTTTGACCAATGCGATAGGTCCGGGGCTTAGGTAAGTTATCATATGTCACAAAACCGTTAAAGCTCCGGTTCAAAACTTATGCTCCGATATTAACTTCTGTCACCGCAGTGATACATTTTGGAATGGTACCTACAGTTTAAAGCAGATATAGGGGGACTTTTGAAATTTTCATTTTTTACCAATTCGATAGGTCCGGGGCTTAGGTAAGTTATCATATGTCACAAAACCGTTAAAGCTCCTGTTCAAAAATTATGCTCCGAAATCAACTTCTGTCACCTCAGTGATACATTTTGGAATGGTACCTAAAGTTTAAAGCAGAAATAGGGGCACTTTTGAAATTTTAATTTTTGACCAATGCGATAGGTCCGGGGCTTAGGTAAGTTATCATATGTCACAAAACCGGTAAAGCTCCTGTTCAAAAAGGATGCTCCGAAATAAACTTCTGTCACCTCAGTGCTAAATATTGGAATGGTACCTAAAGTTTATAGCAGAAATAGGGGGACTTTTGAAATTTTCATTTTTGACCAATGCGATAGGTCCGGGGCTTAGGTAAGTTATCATATGTCACAGAACCGTTAAAGCTCCTGTTCAAAAATTATGCTCCGAAATTTAACTTCTGTCACCGCAGTGATACATTTTGGAATGGTACCTACAGTTTAAAGCAGATATAGGGGGACTTTTGAAATTTTAATTTTTGACCAATGCGATAGGTCCGGGGCTTAGGTAAATTATCATATGTCACAAAACCATTAAAGCTCCTGTTCAAAATGATGCTCCGAAATCAACTTCTGTCACCTCAGTGATACATTTTGGAATGGTACCTAAAGTTTAAAGCAGAAATAGGGGCACTTTTGAAATTTTAATTTTTGACCAATGCGATAGGTCCGGGGCTTAGGTAAATTATAATATGTCACAAAACCGTTAAAGCTCCTGTTCAAAATGATGCTCCGAAATAAACTTCTGTCACCTCAGTGATACATTTTGGAATGGTACCTAAAGTTTAAAGCAGAAATAGGGGCACTTTTGACATTTTCATTTTTGACCAATTCGATAGGTCCGGGGCTTAGGTAAGTTATCATATGTCACAAAACCATTAAAGCTCCTGTTCAAAAAGGATGCTCCGAAATAAACTTCTGTCACCTCAGTGCTACATATTGGAATGGTACCTAAAGTTTAAAGCAGAAATTGGGGCACTTTTAAAATTTTCATTTTTAACCAATTCGATAGGTCCGGGGCTTAGGTAAGTTATCATATGTCACAAAACCGTTAAAGCTCCTGTTCAAAAATGATGCTCAGAAGCCAACTTCTGTCACCTCAGTGATACATTTTGGAATGGTACCTAAAGTTTAAAGCAGAATAGGGGCACTTTTGAAATTTTCCTTTTTGACCAATTCGATAGGTCCGGGGCTTAGGTAAGTTATCATATGTCACAAAACCGTTAAAGCTCCTGTTCAAAAATATGCTCTGAAATAAACTTATGTCACCTCAGTGATACATTTTGGAATGGTAGCTAAAGTTTAAAGCAGAAATTCGGGCACTTTTAAAATTTTCATTTTTGACCAATTCGATAGGTCCGGGGCTTAGGTAAGTTAACATATGTCACAGAACCGTTAAAGCTCCTGTTCAAAAATGATGCTCCGAAGCCAACTTCTGTCACCTCAGTGATACATTTTGGAATGGTACCTAAAGTTTAAAGCAGAAATAGGGGCACTTTTGAAATTTTCATTTTTGACCAATTCGATAGGTCCGGGGCTTAAGTAAGTTATCATATGTCACAAAACCGTTAAAGCTCCTGTTCAAAAATTATGCTCCGAAATCAACTTCTGTCACCTCAGTGATACATTTTGGAATGGTACTTAAAGTTTAAAGCAGAAATAGGGGCACTTTTGAAATTTTCATTTTTGACCAATTCGATAGGTCTGGGGCTTAAGTAAGTTATCATATGTCACAGAACCGTTAAAGCTTTTGTTCAAAAAGGATGCTTCTAAGCCAACTTCTGTCACCTCAGTGATACATTTTGTAATGGTACCTAAAGTTTAAAGCAGAAATAGGGGCACTTTTGAAATTTTCATTTTTGACCAATTCGATAGGTCCGGGGCTTAGGTAAGTTATCATATGTCACAAAACCGTTAAAGCTCCTGTTCAAAAATGATGCTCCAAAATAAACTTATGTCACCTCAGTGATACATTTTGGAATGGTACCTAAAGTTTAAAGCTGAAATTGGTGCAATTTTAAAATTTTCATTTTTGACCAATTCGATAGGTCCGGGGCTTATGTAAGTTATCATATGTCACAGAACCGTTAAAGCTCCTGTTCAAAAATGATGCTCAGAAGCCAACTTCTATAACCTCAGTGATACATTTTGGAATGGTACCTAAAGTTTAAAGCAGAAATAGGGGGACTTTTGAAATTTTAATTTTTGACCAATTCGATAGGTCCGGGGCTTAGGTAAGTTATCATATGTCACAAAACCGTTAAAGCTCCTGTTCAAAAATTATGCTCCGAAATCAACTTCTGTCACCACAGTGATACATTTTGGAATGGTACCTAAAGTTTAAAGCAGAAATTGGTGCTCTTATAAAATTTTCATTTTTGACCAATTCGATAGGTCCGGGGCTTAGGTAAGTAATCATATGTCACAAAACCGTTAAAGCTCCTGTTCAAAAATGATGCTCCGAAATAAACTTCTGTCACCTCAGTGATACATTTTGGAATGGTACCTAAAGTTTAAAGCAGAAATAGGGGCACTTTTGAAATTTTCATTTTTTGACCAATTCGATAGGTCCGGGGCTTAGGTAAGTTATCATATGTCACAAAACCGTTAAAGCTCCTGTTCAAAAATTATGCTCCGAAATCAACTTCTGTCACCTCAGTGATACATTTTGGAATGGTACTTAAAGTTTAAAGCAGAAATAGGGGCACTTTTGAAATTTTCATTTTTTACCAATTCGATAGGTCCGGGGCTTAAGTAAGTTATCATATGTCACAGAACTGTTAAAGCTTTTGTTCAAAAAGGATGCTTCTAAGCCAACTTCTGTCACCTCAGTGATACATTTTGTAATGGTACCTAAAGTTTAAAGCAGAAATAGGGGCACTTTTGAAATTTTCATTTTTGACCAATTCGATAGGTCCGGGGCTTAGGTAAGTTATCATATGTCACAAAACCGTTAAAGCTCCTGTTCAAAAATTATGCTCCGAAATCAACTTCTGTCACCACAGTGATACATTTTGGAATGGTACCTAAAGTTTAAAGCAGAAATAGGGGCACTTTTGAAATTTTCATTTTTGACCAATTCAATAGGTCCGGGGCTTAGGTAAGTTATCATATGTCACAAAACCGTTAAAGCTCCTGTTCAAAAATGATGCTCCGAAATAAACTTCTGTCACCTCAGTGATACATTTTGGAATGGTACCTAAAGTTTAAAGCAGAAATAAGGGTACTTTTGAAATTTTCATTTTTGACCAATTCGATAGGTCCGGGGCTTAGGTAAGTTATCATATGTCACAAAACCGTTAAAGCTCCTGTTCAAAAAGGATGCTCCGAAATAAACTTCTGTCACCTCAGTGCTACATATTGGAATAGTACCTAATGTTTAAAGCAGAAATAGGGGGACTTTTGAAATTTTCATTTTTGACCAATGGGATAGGTCCGGGGCTTAGGTAAGTTATCATATGTCACAAAACCGTTAAAGCTCCTGTTCAAAATGTATGCTCCGAAATTAACTTCTGTCACCTCAGTGCTACATATTGGAATGGTACCTAAAGTTTAAAGCAGAAATTCGGGCACTTTTAAAATTTTTATTTTTGACCAATGCGACAGGTCCGGGGCTTAGGTAAGTTATCATATGTCACAAAACCGTTAAAGCTCCTGTTCAAAAAGGATGCTCCGAAATAAACTTCTGTCACCTCAGTGATACATTTTGGAATGGTACCTAAAGTTTAAAGCTGAAATTGGTGCACTTTTAAAATTTTAATTTTTGACCAATTCGATAGGTCCGGGGCTTAGGTAAGTTAACATATGTCACAGAACCGTTAAAGCTCCTGTTCAAAAATGATGCTCCACAGCCAACTTCTGTCACCTCAGTGATACATTTTGGAATGGTACCTAAAGTTTAAAGCAGAAATTGGGGCACTTTTGAAATTTTCATTTTTGACCAATGCGATGAGTCCGGGGCTTAGGTAAGTTATTATATGTCACAAAACCGTTAAAGCTCCTGTTTAAAAATTATGCTCAGAAATCAACTTCTGTCACCTCAGTGCTACATATTGGAATTGTACCTAAAGTTTAAAGCAGAAATTCGGGCACTTTTAACATTTTCATTTTTGACCAATGCGATAGGTCCGGGGCTTAGGTAAATTATCATATGTCACAAAACCGTTAAAGCTCCTGTTCAAAAATGATGCTCCGAAATAAACTTCTGTCACCTCAGTGATACATTTTGGAATGGTACCTAAAGTTTAAAGCAGAAATAGGGGCACTTTTGAAATTTTCATTTTTGACCAATTCGATAGGTCCGGGGCTTAAGTAAGTTATCATATGTCACAAAACCGGTAAAGCTCCTGTTCAAAAAGGATGCTCCGAAATAAACTTCTGTCACCTCAGTGCTAAATATTGGAATGGTACCTAAAGTTTAAAGCAGAAATAGGGGCACTTTTGAAATTTTCATTTTTGACCAATGCGATAGGTCCGGGGCTTAGGTAAGTTATCATATGTCACAAAACCGTTAAAGCTCCGGTTCAAAACTTATGCTCCGAAATTAACTTCTGTCACCGCAGTGATACATTTTGGAATGGTACCTACAGTTTAAAGCAGATATAGGGGGACTTTTGAAATTTTCATTTTTTACCAATTCGATAGGTCCGGGGCTTAGGTAAGTTATCATATGTCACAAAACCGTTAAAGCTCCTGTTCAAAAATTATGCTCCGAAATCAACTTCTGTCACCTCAGTGATACATTTTGGAATGGTACCTAAAGTTTAAAGCAGAAATAGGGGCACTTTTGAAATTTAAATTTTTGACCAATGCGATAGGTCCGGGGCTTAGGTAAATTATCATATGTCACAAAACCGTTAAAGCTCCTGTTCAAAAATGATGCTCCGAAATAAACTTCTGTCACCTCAGTGATACATTTTGGAATGGTACCTAAAGTTTATAGCAGAAATAGGGTCACTTTTGAAATTTTCATTTTTGACCAATTCGATAGGTCCGGGGCCTAGGTAAGTTATCATATGTCACAAAACCGTTAAAGCTCCTGTTCAAAAATTATGCTCCGAAATCAACTTCTGTCACCTCAGTGATACATTTTGGAATGGTACCTAAAGTTTAAAGCAGAAATAGGGGCACTTTTAACATTTTCATTTTTGACCAATTCGATAGGTCCGGGGCTTAGGTAAGTTATCATATGTCACAAAACCGTTAAAGCTCCTGTTCAAAAATATGCTCTGAAATAAACTTATGTCACCTCAGTGATACATTTTGGAATGGTAGCTAAAGTTTAAAGCAGAAATTCGGGCACTTTTAAAATTTTCATTTTTGACCAATTCGATAGGTCCGGGGCTTAGGTAAGTTAACATATGTCACAGAACCGTTAAAGCTCCTGTTCAAAAATGATGCTCCGAAGCCAACTTCTGTCACCTCAGTGATACATTTTGGAATGGTACCTAAAGTTTAAAGCAGAAATAGGGGCACTTTTGAAATTTTTATTTTTGACCAATTCGATAGGTCCGGGGGGCTTAGGAAGTTATCATATGTCACAAAACCGTTAAAGCTCCTGTTCAAAAATTATGCTCCGAAATCAACTTCTGTCACCTCAGTGCTACATATTGCAATGGTACCTAAAGTTTAAAGCAGAAATTGGGGCACTTTTAAAATTTTCATTTTTAACCAATTCGATAGGTCCGCGGCTTAGGTAAGTTATCATATGTCACAAAACTGTTAAAGCTCCTTTTCAAAAATGATGCTCAGAAGCCAACTTCTTTCACCTCAGTGATACATTTTGGAATGGTACCTAAAGTTTAAAGCAGAAATAGGGGCACTTTTGAAATTTTCATTTTTGACCAATTCGATAGGTCTGGGGATTAGGTAAGTTATCATATGTCACAAAACCGTTAAAGCTCCTGTTCAAAAATTATGCTCCGAAATCAACTTCTGTCACCTCAGTGATACATTTTGGAATGGTACTTAAAGTTTAAAGCAGAAATAGGGGCACTTTTGAAATTTTCATTTTTGACCAATTCGATAGGTCTGGGGCTTAAGTAAGTTATCATATGTCACAGAACCGTTAAAGCTTTTGTTCAAAAAGGATGCTTCTAAGCCAACTTCTGTCACCTCAGTGATACATTTTGTAATGGTACCTAAAGTTTAAAGCAGAAATAGGGGCACTTTTAAAATTTTCATTTTTGACCAATTCGATAGGTCCGGGGCTTAGGTAAGTTATCATATGTCACAAAACCGTTAAAGCTCCTGTTCAAAAATATGCTCTGAAATAAACTTATGTCACCTCAGTGATACATTTTGGAATGGTAGCTAAAGTTTAAAGCAGAAATTCGGGCACTTTTAAAATTTTCATTTTTGACCAATTCGATAGGTCCGGGGCTTAGGTAAGTTAACATATGTCACAGAACCGTTAAAGCTCCTGTTCAAAAATGATGCTCCGAAGCCAACTTCTGTCACCTCAGTGATACATTTTGGAATGGTACCTAAAGTTTAAAGCAGAAATAGGGGCACTTTTGAAATTTTTATTTTTGACCAATTCGATAGGTCCGGGGGGCTTAGGAAGTTATCATATGTCACAAAACCGTTAAAGCTCCTGTTCAAAAATTATGCTCCGAAATCAACTTCTGTCACCTCAGTGCTACATATTGCAATGGTACCTAAAGTTTAAAGCAGAAATTGGGGCACTTTTAAAATTTTCATTTTTAACCAATTCGATAGGTCCGCGGCTTAGGTAAGTTATCATATGTCACAAAACTGTTAAAGCTCCTTTTCAAAAATGATGCTCAGAAGCCAACTTCTTTCACCTCAGTGATACATTTTGGAATGGTACCTAAAGTTTAAAGCAGAAATAGGGGCACTTTTGAAATTTTCATTTTTGACCAATTCGATAGGTCTGGGGATTAGGTAAGTTATCATATGTCACAAAACCGTTAAAGCTCCTGTTCAAAAATTATGCTCCGAAATCAACTTCTGTCACCTCAGTGATACATTTTGGAATGGTACTTAAAGTTTAAAGCAGAAATAGGGGCACTTTTGAAATTTTCATTTTTGACCAATTCGATAGGTCCGGGGCTTAAGTAAGTTATCATATGTCACAGAACCGTTAAAGCTTTTGTTCAAAAAGGATGCTTCTAAGCCAACTTCTGTCACCTCAGTGATACATTTTGTAATGGTACCTAAAGTTTAAAGCAGAAATAGGGGCACTTTTGAAATTTTCATTTTTGACCAATTCGATAGGTCCGGGGCTTAGGTAAGTTATCATATGTCACAAAACCGTTAAAGCTCCTGTTCAAAAATGATGCTCCGAAATAAATTTCTGTCACCTCAGTGATACATTTTGGAATGGTACCTAAAGTTTAAAGCAGAAATAAGGGTACTTTTGAAATTTTCATTTTTGACCAATTCGATAGGTCCGGGGCTTAGGTAAGTTATCATATGTCACAAAACCGTTAAAGCTCCTGTTCAAAAAGGATGCTCCGAAATAAACTTCTGTCACCTCAGTGCTACATATTGGAATAGTACCTAATGTTTAAAGCAGAAATAGGGGGACTTTTGAAATTTTCATTTTTGACCAATGGGATAGGTCCGGGGCTTAGGTAAGTTATCATATGTCACAAAACCGTTAAAGCTCCTGTTCAAAATGTATGCTCCGAAATTAACTTCTGTCACCTCAGTGCTACATATTGGAATGGTACCTAAAGTTTAAAGCAGAAATTCGGGCACTTTTAAAATTTTTATTTTTGACCAATGCGACAGGTCCGGGGCTTAGGTAAGTTATCATATGTCACAAAACCGTTAAAGCTCCTGTTCAAAAAGGATGCTCCGAAATAAACTTCTGTCACCTCAGTGATACATTTTGGAATGGTACCTAAAGTTTAAAGCTGAAATTGGTGCACTTTTAAAATTTTAATTTTTGACCAATTCGATAGGTCCGGGGCTTAGGTAAGTTAACATATGTCACAGAACCGTTAAAGCTCCTGTTCAAAAATGATGCTCCACAGCCAACTTCTGTCACCTCAGTGATACATTTTGGAATGGTACCTAAAGTTTAAAGCAGAAATTGGGGCACTTTTGAAATTTTCATTTTTGACCAATGCGATAGGTCCGGGGCTTAGGTAAGTTATTATATGTCACAAAACCGTTAAAGCTCCTGTTTAAAAATTATGCTCAGAAATCAACTTCTGTCACCTCAGTGCTACATATTGGAATTGTACCTAAAGTTTAAAGCAGAAATTCGGGCACTTTTAACATTTTCATTTTTGACCAATGCGATAGGTCCGGGGCTTAGGTAAATTATCATATGTCACAAAACCGTTAAAGCTCCTGTTCAAAAATGATGCTCCGAAATAAACTTCTGTCACCTCAGTGATACATTTTGGAATGGTACCTAAAGTTTAAAGCAGAAATAGGGGCACTTTTGAAATTTTCATTTTTGACCAATTCGATAGGTCCGGGGCTTAAGTAAGTTATCATATGTCACAAAACCGGTAAAGCTCCTGTTCAAAAAGGATGCTCCGAAATAAACTTCTGTCACCTCAGTGCTAAATATTGGAATGGTACCTAAAGTTTAAAGCAGAAATAGGGGCACTTTTGAAATTTTCATTTTTGACCAATGCGATAGGTCCGGGGCTTAGGTAAGTTATCATATGTCACAAAACCGTTAAAGCTCCGGTTCAAAACTTATGCTCCGAAATTAACTTCTGTCACCGCAGTGATACATTTTGGAATGGTACCTACAGTTTAAAGCAGATATAGGGGGACTTTTGAAATTTCCATTTTTTACCAATTCGATAGGTCCGGGGCTTAGGTAAGTTATCATATGTCACAAAACCGTTAAAGCTCCTGTTCAAAAATTATGCTCCGAAATCAACTTCTGTCACCTCAGTGATACATTTTGGAATGGTACCTAAAGTTTAAAGCAGAAATAGGGGCACTTTTGAAATTTAAATTTTTGACCAATGCGATAGGTCCGGGGCTTAGGTAAATTATCATATGTCACAAAACCGTTAAAGCTCCTGTTCAAAAATGATGCTCCGAAATAAACTTCTGTCACCTCAGTGATACATTTTGGAATGGTACCTAAAGTTTATAGCAGAAATAGGGTCACTTTTGAAATTTTCATTTTTGACCAATTCGATAGGTCCGGGGCCTAGGTAAGTTATCATATGTCACAAAACCGTTAAAGCTCCTGTTCAAAAATTATGCTCCGAAATCAACTTCTGTCACCTCAGTGATACATTTTGGAATGGTACCTAAAGTTTAAAGCAGAAATAGGGGCACTTTTAAAATTTTCATTTTTGACCAATTCGATAGGTCCGGGGCTTAGGTAAGTTATCATATGTCACAAAACCGTTAAAGCTCCTGTTCAAAAATATGCTCTGAAATAAACTTATGTCACCTCAGTGATACATTTTGGAATGGTAGCTAAAGTTTAAAGCAGAAATTCGGGCACTTTTAAAATTTTCATTTTTGACCAATTCGATAGGTCCGGGGCTTAGGTAAGTTAACATATGTCACAGAACCGTTAAAGCTCCTGTTCAAAAATGATGCTCCGAAGCCAACTTCTGTCACCTCAGTGATACATTTTGGAATGGTACCTAAAGTTTAAAGCAGAAATAGGGGCACTTTTGAAATTTTTATTTTTGACCAATTCGATAGGTCCGGGGGGCTTAGGAAGTTATCATATGTCACAAAACCGTTAAAGCTCCTGTTCAAAAATTATGCTCCGAAATCAACTTCTGTCACCTCAGTGCTACATATTGCAATGGTACCTAAAGTTTAAAGCCGAAATTGGGGCACTTTTAAAATTTTCATTTTTAACCAATTCGATAGGTCTGCGGCTTAGGTAAGTTATCATATGTCACAAAACTGTTAAAGCTCCTTTTCAAAAATGATGCTCAGAAGCCAACTTCTTTCACCTCAGTGATACATTTTGGAATGGTACCTAAAGTTTAAAGCAGAAATAGGGGCACTTTTGAAATTTTCATTTTTGACCAATTCGATAGGTCTGGGGATTAGGTAAGTTATCATATGTCACAAAACCGTTAAAGCTCCTGTTCAAAAATTATGCTCCGAAATTAACTTCTGTCACCGCTGTGATACATTTTGGAATGGTACCTACAGTTTAAAGCAGATATAGGGGGACTTTTGAAATTTTCATTTTTTACCAATTCGATAGGTCCGATGCTTAGGTAAGTTATCATATGTCACAAAACCGTTAAAGCTCCTGTTCAAAAATTATGCTCCGAAATCAACTTCTGTCACCTTAGTGATACATTTTGGAATGGTACCTAAAGTTTAAAGCAGAAATAGGGGCACTTTTGAAATTTTCATTTTTGACCAATTCGATAGGTCCGGGGCTTAGGTAAGTTATCATATGTCACAAAACCGTTAAAGCTCCTGTTCAAAAATGATGCTCCGAAATAAACTTATGTCACCTCAGTGATACATTTTGGAATGGTACCTAAAGTTTAAAGCTGAAATTGGTGCAATTTTAAAATTTTCATTTTTGACCAATTCGATAGGTCCGGGGCTTATGTAAGTTATCATATGTCACAGAACCGTTAAAGCTCCTGTTCAAAAATGATGCTCAGAAGCCAACTTCTATAACCTCAGTGATACATTTTGGAATGGTACCTAAAGTTTAAAGCAGAAATAGGGGGACTTTTGAAATTTTAATTTTTTACCAATTCGATAGGTCCGGGGCTTAGGTAAGTTATCATATGTCACAAAACCGTTAAAGCTCCTGTTCAAAAATTATGCTCCGAAATAAACTTCTGTCACCTCAGTGCTACATATTGCAATGGTAACTAAAGTTTAAAGCTGAAATTGGTGCTCTTATAAAATTTTCATTTTTGACCAATTCGATAGGTCCGGGGCTTAGGTAAGTAATCATATGTCACAAAACCGTTAAAGCTCCTGTTCAAAAATGATGCTCCGAAATAAACTTCTGTCACCTCAGTGATACATTTTGGAATGGTACCTAAAGTTTAAAGCAGAAATAGGGGCACTTTTGAAATTTTTATTTTTGACCAATTCGATAGGTCCGGGGGGCTTAGGAAGTTATCATATGTCACAAAACCGTTAAAGCTCCTGTTCAAAAATTATGCTCCGAAATCAACTTCTGGCACCTCAGTGCTACATATTGCAATGGTACCTAAAGTTTAAAGCAGAAATTGGGGCACTTTTAAAATTTTCATTTTTAACCAATTCGATAGGTCCGCGGCTTAGGTAAGTTATCATATGTCACAAAACTGTTAAAGCTCCTTTTCAAAAATGATGCTCAGAAGCCAACTTCTTTCACCTCAGTGATACATTTTGGAATGGTACCTAAAGTTTAAAGCAGAAATAGGGGCACTTTTGAAATTTTCATTTTTGACCAATTCGATAGGTCTGGGGATTAGGTAAGTTATCATATGTCACAAAACCGTTAAAGCTCCTGTTCAAAAATTATGCTCCGAAATCAACTTCTGTCACCTCAGTGATACATTTTGGAATGGTACTTAAAGTTTAAAGCAGAAATAGGGGCACTTTTGAAATTTTCATTTTTGACCAATTCGATAGGTCTGGGGCTTAAGTAAGTTATCATATGTCACAGAACCGTTAAAGCTTTTGTTCAAAAAGGATGCTTCTAAGCCAACTTCTGTCACCTCAGTGATACATTTTGTAATGGTACCTAAAGTTTAAAGCAGAAATAGGGGCACTTTTGAAATTTTCATTTTTGACCAATTCGATAGGTCCGGGGCTTAGGTAAGTTATCATATGTCACAAAACCGTTAAAGCTCCTGTTCAAAAATGATGCTCCGAAATAAACTTATGTCACCTCAGTGATACATTTTGGAATGGTACCTAAAGTTTAAAGCTGAAATTGGTGCAATTTTAAAATTTTCATTTTTTACCAATTCAATAGGTCCGGGGCTTATGTAAGTTATCATATGTCACAGAAACGTTAAAGCTCCTGTTCAAAAATGATGCTCAGAAGCCAACTTCTATAACCTCAGTGATACATTTTGGAATGGTACCTAAAGTTTAAAGCTGAAATTGGTGCACTTTTAAAATTTTCATTTTTGACCAATTCGATAGGTCCGGGGCTTAGGTAAGTTAACATATGTCACAGAACCGTTAAAGCTCCTGTTCAAAAATGATGCTCCACAGCCAACTTCTGTCACCTCAGTGATACATTTTGGAATGGTACCTAAAGTTTAAAGCAGAAATTGGGGCACTTTTGAAATTTTCATTTTTGACCAATGCGATAGGTCCGGGGCTTAAGTAAGTTATTATATGTTACAAAACCGTTAAAGCTCCTGTTTAAAAATTATGCTCCGAAATCAACTTCTGTCACCTCAGTGCTACATATTGGAATGGTACCTAAAGTTTAAAGCAGAAATTCGGGCACTTTTAACATTTTCATTTTTGACCAATGCGATAGGTCCGGGGCTTAGGTAAATTATCATATGTCACAAAACCGTTAAAGCTCCTGTTCAAAAATGATGCTCCGAAATAAACTTCTGTCACCTCAGTGATACATTTTGGAATGGTACCTAAAGTTTAAAGCAGAAATAGGGGCACTTTTGAAATTTTCATTTTTGACCAATGCGATAGGTCCGGGGCTTAGGTAAGTTATCATATGTCACAAAACCGTTAAAGCTCCTGTTCAAAAATTATGCTCCGAAATTAACTTGTCACCGCTGTGATACATTTTGGAATGGTACCTACAGTTTAAAGCAGATATAGGGGGACTTTTGAAATTTTCATTTTTTACCAATTCAATAGGTCCGATGCTTAGGTAAGTTATCATATGGCACAAAACCGTTAAAGCTCCTGTTCAAAAATTATGCTCCGAAATCAACTTCTGTCACCTCAGTGATACATTTTGGAATGGTACCTAAAGTTTAAAGCAGAAATAGGGGCACTTTTGAAATTTTCATTTTTGACCAATTCGATAGGTCTGGGGCTTAAGTAAGTTATCATATGTCACAGAACCGTTAAAGCTTTTGTTCAAAAAGGATGCTTCTAAGCCAACTTCTGTCACCTCAGTGATACATTTTGTAATGAAACCTAAAGTTTAAAGCAGAAATAGGGGCACTTTTGAAATTTTCATTTTTGACCAATTCGATAGGTCCGGGGCTTAGGTAAGTTATCATATGTCACAAAACCGTTAAAGCTCCTGTTCAAAAATGATGCTCCGAAATAAACTTATGTCACCTCAGTGATACATTTTGGAATGGTACCTAAAGTTTAAAGCTGAAATTGGTGCAATTTTAAAATTTTCATTTTTGACCAATTCGATAGGTCCGGGGCTTATGTAAGTTATCATATGTCACAGAACCGTTAAAGCTCCTGTTCAAAAATGATGCTCAGAAGCCAACTTCTATAACCTCAGTGATACATTTTGGAATGGTACCTAAAGTTTAAAGCAGAAATAGGGGGACTTTTGAAATTTTAATTTTTGACCAATTCGATAGGTCCGGGGCTTAGGTAAGTTATCATATGTCACAAAACCGTTAAAGCTCCTGTTCAAAAATTATGCTCCGAAATAAACTTCTGTCACCTCAGTGCTAGATATTGCAATGGTAACTAAAGTTTAAAGCTGAAATTGGTGCTCTTATAAAATTTTCATTTTTGACCAATTCGATAGGTCCGGGGCTTAGGTAAGTAATCATATGTCACAAAACCGTTAAAGCTCCTGTTCAAAAATGATGCTCCGAAATAAACTTCTGTCACCTCAGTGATACATTTTGGAATGGTACCTAAAGTTTAAAGCAGAAATAGGGGCACTTTTGAAATTTTTATTTTTGACCAATTCGATAGGTCCGGGGGGCTTAGGAAGTTATCATATGTCACAAAACCGTTAAAGCTCCTGTTCAAAAATTATGCTCCGAAATCAACTTCTGTCACCTCAGTGCTACATATTGCAATGGTACCTAAAGTTTAAAGCAGAAATTGGGGCACTTTTAAAATTTTCATTTTTAACCAATTCGATAGGTCCGCGGCTTAGGTAAGTTATCATATGTCACAAAACTGTTAAAGCTCCTTTTCAAAAATGATGCTCAGAAGCCAACTTCTTTCACCTCAGTGATACATTTTGGAAAGGTACCTAAAGTTTAAAGCAGAAATAGGGGCACTTTTGAAATTTTCATTTTTGACCAATTCGATAGGTCTGGGGATTAGGTAAGTTATCATATGTCACAAAACCGTTAAAGCTCCTGTTCAAAAATTATGCTCCGAAATCAACTTCTGTCACCTCAGTGATACATTTTGGAATGGTACTTAAAGTTTAAAGCAGAAATAGGGGCACTTTTGAAATTTTCATTTTTGACCAATTCGATAGGTCTGGGGCTTAAGTAAGTTATCATATGTCACAGAACCGTTAAAGCTTTTGTTCAAAAAGGATGCTTCTAAGCCAACTTCTGTCACCTCAGTGATACATTTTGTAATGGTACCTAAAGTTTAAAGCAGAAATAGGGGCACTTTTGAAATTTTCATTTTTGACCAATTCGATAGGTCCGGGGCTTAGGTAAGTTATCATATGTCACAAAACCGTTAAAGCTCCTGTTCAAAAATGATGCTCCGAAATAAACTTATGTCACCTCAGTGATACATTTTGGAATGGTACCTAAAGTTTAAAGCTGAAATTGGTGCAATTTTAAAATTTTCATTTTTGACCAATTCAATAGGTCCGGGGCTTATGTAAGTTATCATATGTCACAGAAACGTTAAAGCTCCTGTTCAAAAATGATGCTCAGAAGCCAACTTCTATAACCTCAGTGATACATTTTGGAATGGTACCTAAAGTTTAAAGCTGAAATTGGTGCACTTTTAAAATTTTCATTTTTGACCAATTCGATAGGTCCGGGGCTTAGGTAAGTTAACATATGTCACAGAACCGTTAAAGCTCCTGTTCAAAAATGATGCTCCACAGCCAACTTCTGTCACCTCAGTGATACATTTTGGAATGGTACCTAAAGTTTAAAGCAGAAATTGGGGCACTTTTGAAATTTTCATTTTTGACCAATGCGATAGGTCCGGGGCTTAAGTAAGTTATTATATGTCACAAAACCGTTAAAGCTCCTGTTTAAAAATTATGCTCCGAAATCAACTTCTGTCACCTCAGTGCTACATATTGGAATGGTACCTAAAGTTTAAAGCAGAAATTCGGGCACTTTTAACATTTTCATTTTTGACCAATGCGATAGGTCCGGGGCTTAGGTAAATTATCATATGTCACAAAACCGTTAAAGCTCCTGTTCAAAAATGATGCTCCGAAATAAACTTCTGTCACCTCAGTGATACATTTTGGAATGGTACCTAAAGTTTAAAGCAGAAATAGGGGCACTTTTGAAATTTTCATTTTTGACCAATGCGATAGGTCCGGGGCTTAGGTAAGTTATCATATGTCACAAAACCGTTAAAGCTCCTGTTAAAAAATTATGCTCCGAAATTAACTTCTGTCACCGCTGTGATACATTTTGGAATGGTACCTACAGTTTAAAGCAGATATAGGGGGACTTTTGAAATTTTCATTTTTTACCAATTCGATAGGTCCGATGCTTAGGTAAGTTATCATATGTCACAAAACCGTTAAAGCTCCTGTTCAAAAATTATGCTCCGAAATCAACTTCTGTCACCTCAGTGATACATTTTGGAATGGTACCTAAAGTTTAAAGCAGAAATAGGGGCACTTTTGAAATTTTCATTTTTGACCAATTCGATAGGTCTGGGGCTTAAGTAAGTTATCATATGTCACAGAACCGTTAAAGCTTTTGTTCAAAAAGGATGCTTCTAAGCCAACTTCTGTCACCTCAGTGATACATTTTGTAATGGTACCTAAAGTTTAAAGCAGAAATAGGGGCACTTTTGAAATTTTCATTTTTGACCAATTCGATAGGTCCGGGGCTTAGGTAAGTTATCATATGTCACAAAACCGTTAAAGCTCCTGTTCAAAAATGATGCTCCGAAATAAACTTATGTCACCTCAGTGATACATTTTGGAATGGTACCTAAAGTTTAAAGCTGAAATTGGTGCAATTTTAAAATTTTCATTTTTGACCAATTCGATAGGTCCGGGGCTTATGTAAGTTATCATATGTCACAGAACCGTTAAAGCTCCTGTTCAAAAATGATGCTCAGAAGCCAACTTCTATAACCTCAGTGATACATTTTGGAATGGTACCTAAAGTTTAAAGCAGAAATAGGGGGACTTTTGAAATTTTAATTTTTTACCAATTCGATAGGTCCGGGGCTTAGGTAAGTTATCATATGTCACAAAACCGTTAAAGCTCCTGTTCAAAAATTATGCTCCGAAATAAACTTCTGTCACCTCTGTGCTACATATTGCAATGGTAACTAAAGTTTAAAGCTGAAATTGGTGCTCTTATAAAATTTTCATTTTTGACCAATTCGATAGGTCCGGGGCTTAGGTAAGTAATCATATGTCACAAAACCGTTAAAGCTCCTGTTCAAAAATGATGCTCCGAAATAAACTTCTGTCACCTCAGTGATACATTTTGGAATGGTACCTAAAGTTTAAAGCAGAAATAGGGGCACTTTTGAAATTTTCATTTTTGACCAATTCGATAGGTCCGGGGCTTAGGTAAGTTATCATATGTCACAAAACCGTTAAAGCTTCTGTTCAAAAGTGATGCTCCGAAATAAACTTATGTCACCTCAGTGATACATTTTGGAATGGTACCTAAAGTTTAAAGCTGAAATTGGTGCAATTTTAAAATTTTCATTTTTGACCAATTCGATAGGTCCGGGGCTTATGTAAGTTATCATATGTCACAGAACCGTTAAAGCTCCTGTTCAATAATTATGCTCCGATATTAACTTCTGTCACCGCAGTGATACATTTTGGAATGGTACCTACAGTTTAAAGCAGATATAGGGGGACTTTTGAAATTTTCATTTTTTACCAAATCGATAGGTCCGGGGCTTAGGTAAGTTATCATATGTCACAAAACCGTTAAAGCTCCTGTTCAAAAATTATGCTCCGAAATCAACTTCTGTCACCTCAGTGATACATTTTGGAATGGTACCTTAAGTTTAAAGCAGAAATAGGGGCACTTTTGAAATTTTAATTTTTGACCAATGCGATAGGTCCGGGGCTTAGGTAAATTATCATATGTCACAAAACCGCTAAAGCTCCTGTTCAAAAATGATGCTCCGAAATAAACTTCTGTCACCTCAGTGATACATTTTGGAATGGTACCTAAAGTTTAAAGCAGAAATAGGGTCACTTTTGAAATTTTCATTTTTGACCAATTCGATAGGTCCGGGGCTTAGGTAAGTTATCATATGTCACAAAACCGTTAAAGCTCCTGTTCAAAAAGGATTCTCCGAAATAAACTTCTGTCACCTCAGTGCTACATATTGGAATGGTACCTAAAGTTTAAAGCAGAAATAGGGGGACTTTTGAAATTTACATTTTTGACCAATGCGATAGGTCTGGGGCTTAGTTAAGTTATCATATGTCACAAAACCGTTAAAGCTCCTATTCAAAAATTATGCTCCGAAATCAACTTCTGTCACCTCAGTGCTACATATTGCAATGGTACCTAAAGTTTAAAGCAGAAATTGGGGCACTTTTAAAATTTTCATTTTTAACCAATTCGATAGGTCCGGGGCTTAGGTAAGTTATCATATGTCACAAAACCGTTAAAGCTCCTGTTCAAAAATGATGCTCAGAAGCCAACTTCTGTCACCTCAGTGATACATTTTGGAATGGTACCTAAAGTTTAAAGCAGAAATAGGGGCACTTTTGAAATTTTCATTTTTGACCAATTCGATAGGTCCGGGGCTTAGGTAAGTTATCATATGTCACAAAACCGTTACAGCTCCTGTTCAAAAATATGCTCTGAAATAAACTTATGTCACCTCAGTGATACATTTTGGAATGGTAGCTAAAGTTTAAAGCAGAAATTCTGGCACTTTTAAAATTTTCATTTTTGACCAATTCGATAGGTCCGGGGCTTAGGTAAGTTAACATATGTCACAGAACCGTTAAAGCTCCTGTTCAAAAATGATGCTCCGAAGCCAACTTCTGTCACCTCAGTGATACATTTTGGAATGGTACCTAAAGTTTAAAGCAGAAATAGGGGCACTTTTGAAATTTTCATTTTTGAGCAATTCGATAGGTCCGGGGGGCTTAGGAAGTTATCATATGTCACAAAACCGTTAAAGCTCCTGTTCAAAAATTATGCTCCGAAATCAACTTCTGTCACCTCAGTGCTACATATTGCAATGGTACCTAAAGTTTAAAGCAGAAATTGGGGTACTTTTAAAATTTTCATTTTTAACCAATTCGATAGGTCCGCGGCTTAGGTAAGTTATCATATGTCACAAAACCGTTAAAGCTCCTTTTAAAAAATGATGCTCAGAAGCCAACTTCTTTCACCTCAGTGATACATTTTGGAATGGTACCTAAAGTTTAAAGCAGAAACAGGGGCACTTTTGAAATTTTCATTTTTGACCAATTCGATAGGTCCGGGGCTTAGGTAAGTTATCATATGTCACAAAACCGTTAAAGCTCCTGTTCAAAAATTATGCTCCGAAATCAACTTCTGTCACCTCAGTGATACATTTTGGAATGGTACTTAAAGTTTAAAGCAGAAATAGGGGCACTTTTGAAATTTTCATTTTTGACCAATTCGATAGGTCTGGGGCTTAAGTAAGTTATCATATGTCACAGAACCGTTAAAGCTTTTGTTCAAAAAGGATGCTTCTAAGCCAACTTCTGTCACCTCAGTGATACATTTTGTAATGGTACCTAAAGTTTAAAGCAGAAATAGGGGCACTTTTGAAATTTTCATTTTTGACCAATTCGATAGGTCCGGGGCTTAGGTAAGTTATCATATGTCACAAAACCGTTAAAGCTCCTGTTCAAAAATGATGCTCCGAAATAAACTTATGTCACCTCAGTGCTAAATATTGGAATGGTACCTAAAGTTTAAAGCAGAAATAGGGGGACTTTTGAAATTTTCATTTTTGACCAATGCGATAGGTCCGGGGCTTAGGTAAGTTATCATATGTCACAAAACCGTTAAAGCTCCTGTTCAAAAATTATGCTCCGAAATTAACTTCTGTCACCGCAGTGATACATTTTGGAATGGTACCTACAGTTTAAAGCAGATATAGGGGGACTTTTGAAATTTTCATTTTTTACCAATTCGATAGGTCCGGGGCTTAGGTAAGTTATCATATGTCACAAAACCGTTAAAGCTCCAGTTCAAAAATTATGCTCCGAAATCAACTTCTGTCACCTCAGTGATACATTTTGGAATGGTACCTAAAGTTTAAAGCAGAAATAGGGGCACTTTTGAAATTTTAATTTTTGACCAATTCGATAGGTCCGGGGCTTAGGTAAGTTATCATATGTCACAAAACCGTTAAAGCTCCTGTTCAAAAAGGATGCTCCGAAATAAACTTCTGTCACCTCAGTGCTACATATTGGAATGGTACCTAAAGTTTAAAGCAGAAATAGGGGGACTTTTGAAATTTACATTTTTGACCAATGCGATAGGTCTGGGGCTTAGGTAAGTTATCATATGTCACAAAACCGTTAAAGCTCCTGTTCAAAAATGATGCTCCGAAATCAACTTCTGTCACCTCAGTGCTACATATTGCAATGGTACCTAAAGTCTAAAGCAGAAATTGGGGCACTTTTAAAATTTTAATTTTTAACCAATTCGATAGGTCCGGGGCTTAGGTAAGTTATCATATGTCACAAAACCTTTAACGGTTCAAAAATGATGCTCAGAAGCCAACTTCTGTCACCTCAGTGATACATTTTGGAATGGTACCTAAAGTTTAAAGCAGAAATAGGGGCACTTTTGAAATTTTCATTTTTGACCAATTCGATAGGTCCGGGGCTTAGGTAAGTTATCATATGTCACAAAACCGTTAAAGCTCCTGTTCAAAAATATGCTCTGAAATAAACTTATGTCACCTCAGTGATACATTTTGGAATGGTAGCTAAAGTTTAAAGCATAAATTCGGGCACTTTTAAAAATTTTTATTTTTGACCAATTCGATAGGTCCGGGGCTTAGGTAAGTTATCATATGTCACAGAACCGTTAAAGCTCCTGTTCAAAAATGATGCTCCGAAGCCAACTTCTGTCACCTCAGTGATACATTTTGGAATGGTACCTAAAGTTTAAAGCAGAAATAGGGGCACTTTTGAAATTTTCATTTTTGAGCAATTCGATAGGTCCGGGGGGCTTAGGAAGTTATCATATGTCACAAAACCGTTAAAGCTCCTGTTCAAAAATTATGCTCCGAAATCAACTTCTGTCACCTCAGTGCTACATATTGCAATGGTACCTAAAGTTTAAAGCAGAAATTGGGGCACTTTTAAAATTTTCATTTTTAACCAATTCGATAGGTCCGCGGCTTAGGTAAGTTATCATATGTCACAAAACCTTTAAAGCTCCTTTTAAAAAATGATGCTCAGAAGCCAACTTCTTTCACCTCAGTGATACATTTTGGAATGGTACCTAAAGTTTAAAGCAGAAATAGGGGCACTTTTGAAATTTTCATTTTTGACCAATTCGATAGGTCCGGGGCTTAGGTAAGTTATCATATGTCACAAAACCGTTAAAGCTCCTGTTCAAAAATTATGCTCCGAAATCAACTTCTGTCACCTCAGTGATACATTTTGGAATGGTACCTAAAGTTTAAAGCAGAAATAGGGGCACTTTTGAAATTTTCATTTTTGACCAATTCGATAGGTCTGGGGCTTAAGTAAGTTATCATATGTCACAGAACCGTTAAAGCTTTTGTTCAAAAAGGATGCTTCTAAGCCAACTTCTGTCACCTCAGTGATACATTTTGTAATGGTACCTAAAGTCTAAAGCAGAAATAGGGGCACTTTTGAAATTTTCATTTTTGACCAATTCGATAGGTCCGGGGCTTAGGTAAGTTATCATATGTCACAGAACCGTTAAAGCTCCTGTTCAAAAATGATGCTCAGAAGCCAACTTCTGTCACCTCAGTGATACATTTTGGAATGGTACCTAAAGTTTAAAGCAGAAATAGGGGCACTTATAAAATTTTCATTTTTGACCAATTCGATAGGTCCGGGGCTTAGGTAAGTAATCATATGTCACAAAACCGTTAAAGCTCCTGTTAAAAAATGATGCTCCGAAATAAACTTCTGTCACCTCAGTGATACATTTTGGAATGGTACCTAAAGTTTAAAGCAGAAATAGGGGCACTTTTGAAATTTTCATTTTTGACCAATTCGATAGGTCCGGGGCTTAGGTAAGTTATCATATGTCACAAAACCGGTAAAGCTCCTGTTCAAAAAGGATGCTCCGAAATAAACTTCTGTCACCTCAGTGCTAAATATTGGAATGGTACCTAAAGTTTAAAGCAGAAATAGGGGGACTTTTGAAATTTTCATTTTTGACCAATGCGATAGGTCCGGGGCTTAGGTAAGTTATCATATGTCACAAAACCGTTAAAGCTCCTGTTCAAAAATTATGCTCCGAAATTAACTTCTGTCACCGCAGTGATACATTTTGGAATGGTACCTACAGTTTAAAGCAGATATAGGGGGACTTTTGAAATTTTCATTTTTTACCAATTCGATAGGTCCGGGGCTTAGGTAAGTTATCATATGTCACAAAACCGTTAAAGCTCCTGTTCAAAAATTATGCTCCGAAATCAACTTCTGTCACCTCAGTGATACATTTTGGAATGGTACCTAAAGTTTAAAGCAGAAATAGGGGCACTTTTGAAATTTTAATTTTTGACCAATGCGATAGGTCCGGGGCTTAGGTAAATTATCATATGTCACAAAACCGTTAAAGCTCCTGTTCAAAAATGATGCTCCGAAATAAACTTCTGTCACCTCAGTGATACATTTTTTGAATGGTACCTAAAGTTTAAAGCAGAAATAGGGTCACTTTTGAAATTTTCATTTTTGACCAATTCGATAGGTCCGGGGCTTAGGTAAGTTATCATATGTCACAAAACCGTTAAAGCTCCTATTCAAAAATTATGCTCCGAAATCAACTTCTGTCACCTCAGTGCTACATATTGCAATGGTACCTAAAGTTTAAAGCAGAAATTGGGGCACTTTTAAAATTTTCATTTTTAACCAATTCGATAGGTCCGGGGCTTAGGTAAGTTATCATATGTCACAAAACCGTTAAAGCTCCTGTTCAAAAATGATGCTCAGAAGCCAACTTCTGTCACCTCAGTGATACATTTTGGAATGGTACCTAAAGTTTAAAGCAGAAATAGGGGCACTTTTGAAATTTTCATTTTTGACCAATTCGATAGGTCCGGGGCTTAGGTAAGTTATCATATGTCACAAAACCGTTAAAGCTCCTGTTCAAAAATATGCTCTGAAATAAACTTATGTCACCTCAGTGATACATTTTGGAATGGTAGCTAAAGTTTAAAGCAGAAATTCGGGCACTTTTAAAATTTTCTTTTTTGACCAATTCGATAGGTCCGGGGCTTAGGTAAGTTAACATATGTCACAGAACCGTTAAAGCTCCTGTTCAAAAATGATGTTCCGAAGCCAACTTCTGTCACCTCAGTGATACATTTTGGAATGGTACCTAAAGTTTAAAGCAGAAATAGGGGCACTTTTGAAATTTTCATTTTTGAGCAATTCGATAGGTCCGGGGGGCTTAGGAAGTTATCATATGTCACAAAACCGTTAAAGCTCCTGTTCAAAAATTATGCTCCGAAATCAACTTCTGTCACCTCAGTGCTACATATTGCAATGGTACCTAAAGTTTAAAGCAGAAATTGGGGCACTTTTAAAATTTTCATTTTTAACCAATTCGATAGGTCCGCGGCTTAGGTAAGTTATCATATGTCACAAAACCGTTAAAGCTCCTTTTAAAAAATGATGCTCAGAAGCCAACTTCTTTCACCTCAGTGATACATTTTGGAATGGTACCTAAAGTTTAAAGCAGAAACAGGGGCACTTTTGAAATTTTCATTTTTGACCAATTCGATAGGTCCGGGGCTTAGGTAAGTTATCATATGTCACAAAACCGTTAAAGCTCCTGTTCAAAAATTATGCTCCGAAATCAACTTCTGTCACCTCAGTGATACATTTTGGAATGGTACTTAAAGTTTAAAGCAGAAATAGGGGCACTTTTGAAATTTTCATTTTTGACCAATTCGATAGGTCTGGGGCTTAAGTAAGTTATCATATGTCACAGAACCGTTAAAGCTTTTGTTCAAAAAGGATGCTTCTAAGCCAACTTCTGTCACCTCAGTGATACATTTTGGAATGGTACTTAAAGTTTAAAGCTGAAATTGGTGCAATTTTAAAATTTTCATTTTTGACCAATTCGATAGGTCCGGGGCTTATGTAAGTTATCATATGTCACAGAAACGTTAAAGCTCCTGTTCAAAAATGATGCTCAGAAGCCAACTTCTATAACCTCAGTGATACATTTTGGAATGGTACCTAAAGTTTAAAGCAGAAATAGGGGGACTTTTGAAATTTTAATTTTTGACAAATTCGATAGGTCCGGGGCTTAGGTAAGTTATCATATGTCACAAAACCGTTAAAGCTCCTGTACAAAAATTATGCTCCGAAATCAACTTCTGTCACCACAGTGATACATTTTGGAATGGTACCTAAAGTTTAAAGCAGAAATAGGGGCACTTTTGAAATTTTCATTTTTGACCAATTCGATATGTCCGGGGCTTAGGTAAGTTATCATATGTCACAAAACCGTTAAAGCTCCTGTTCAAAAATTATGCTCCGAAATAAACTTCTGTCACCTCAGTGCTACATATTGCAATGGTACCTAAAGTTTAAAGCTGAAATTGGTGCTCTTATAAAATTTTCATTTTTGACCAATTCGATAGGTCCGGGGCTTAGGTAAGTAATCATATGTCACAAAACCGTTAAAGCTCCTGTTCAAAAAGGATGCTCCGAAATAAACTTCTGTCACCTCAGTGCTAAATATTGGAATGGTACCTAAAGTTTAAAGCAGAAATAGGGGGACTTTTGAAATTTTCATTTTTGACCAATGCGATAGGTCCGGGGCTTAGGTAAGTTATCATATGTCACAAAACCGTTAAAGCTCCTGTTCAAAAATTATGCTCCGAAATTAACTTCTGTCACCGCAGTGATACATTTTGGAATGGTACCTACAGTTTAAAGCAGATATAGGGGGACTTTTGAAATTTTCATTTTTTACCAATTCGATAGGTCCGGGGCTTAGGTAAGTTATCATATGTCACAAAACCGTTAAAGCTCCAGTTCAAAAATTATGCTCCGAAATCAACTTCTGTCACCTCAGTGATACATTTTGGAATGGTACCTAAAGTTTAAAGCAGAAATAGGGGCACTTTTGAAATTTTAATTTTTGACCAATGCGATAGGTCCGGGGCTTAGGTAAATTATCATATGTCACAAAACCGTTAAAGCTCCTGTTCAAAAATGATGCTCCGAAATAAACTTCTGTCACCTCAGTGATACATTTTGGAATGGTACCTAAAGTTTAAAGCAGAAATAGGGTCACTTTTGAAATTTTCATTTTTGACCAATTCGATAGGTCCGGGGCTTAGGTAAGTTATCATATGTCACAAAACCGTTAAAGCTCCTGTTCAAAAAGGATGCTCCGAAATAAACTTCTGTCACCTCAGTGCTACATATTGGAATGGTACCTAAAGTTTAAAGCAGAAATAGGGGGACTTTTGAAATTTACATTTTTGACCAATGCGATAGGTCTGGGGCTTAGGTAAGTTATCATATGTCACAAAACCGTTAAAGCTCCTGTTCAAAAATGATGCTCCGAAATCAACTTCTGTCACCTCAGTGCTACATATTGCAATGGTACCTAAAGTCTAAAGCAGAAATTGGGGCACTTTTAAAATTTTAATTTTTAACCAATTCGATAGGTCCGGGGCTTAGGTAAGTTATCATATGTCACAAAACCTTTAACGGTTCAAAAATGATGCTCAGAAGCCAACTTCTGTCACCTCAGTGATACATTTTGGAATGGTACCTAAAGTTTAAAGCAGAAATAGGGGCACTTTTGAAATTTTCATTTTTGACCAATTCGATAGGTCCGGGGCTTAGGTAAGTTATCATATGTCACAAAACCGTTAAAGCTCCTGTTCAAAAATATGCTCTGAAATAAACTTATGTCACCTCAGTGATACATTTTGGAATGGTAGCTAAAGTTTAAAGCAGAAATTCGGGCACTTTTAAAATTTTCATTTTTGACCAATTCGATAGGTCCGGGGCTTAGGTAAGTTAACATATGTCACAGAACCGTTAAAGCTCCTGTTCAAAAATGATGCTCCGAAGCCAACTTCTGTCACCTCAGTGATACATTTTGGAATGGTACCTAAAGTTTAAAGCAGAAATAGGGGCACTTTTGAAATTTTCATTTTTGAGCAATTCGATAGGTCCGGGGGGCTTAGGAAGTTATCATATGTCACAAAACCGTTAAAGCTCCTGTTCAAAAATTATGCTCCGAAATCAACTTCTGTCACCTCAGTGCTACATATTGCAATGGTACCTAAAGTTTAAAGCAGAAATTGGGGCACTTTTAAAATTTTCATTTTTAACCAATTCGATAGGTCCGCGGCTTAGGTAAGTTATCATATGTCACAAAACCGTTAAAGCTCCTTTTCAAAAATGATGCTCAGAAGCCAACTTCTTTCACCTCAGTGATACATTTTGGAATGGTACCTAAAGTTTAAAGCAGAAATAGGGGCACTTTTGAAATTTTCATTTTTGACCAATTCGATAGGTCCGGGGCTTAGGTAAGTTATCATATGTCACAAAACCGTTAAAGCTCCTGTTCAAAAATGATGCTCCGAAATCAACTTCTGTCACCTCAGTGCTACATATTGCAATGGTACCTAAAGTTTAAAGCAGAAATAGGGGCACTTTTGAAATTTTAATTTTTGACCAATGCGATAGGTCCGGGGCTTAGGTAAATTATCATATGTCACAAAACCGTTAAAGCTCCTGTTCAAAAATGATGCTCCGAAATAAACTTCTGTCACCTCAGTGATACATTTTGGAATGGTACCTAAAGTTTAAAGCAGAAATAGGGTCACTTTTGAAATTTTCATTTTTGACCAATTCGATAGGTCCGGGGCTTAGGTAAGTTATCATATGTCACAAAACCGTTAAAGCTCCTATTCAAAAATTATGCTCCGAAATCAACTTCTGTCACCTCAGTGCTACATATTGCAATGGTACCTAAAGTTTAAAGCAGAAATTGGGGCACTTTTAAAATTTTCATTTTTAACCAATTCGATAGGTCCGGGGCTTAGGTAAGTTATCATATGTCACAAAACCGTTAAAGCTCCTGTTCAAAAATGATGCTCAGAAGCCAACTTCTGTCACCTCAGTGATACATTTTGGAATGGTACCTAAAGTTTAAAGCAGAAATAGGGGCACTTTTGAAATTTTCATTTTTGACCAATTCGATAGGTCCGGGGCTTAGGTAAGTTATCATATGTCACAAAACCGTTAAAGCTCCTATTCAAAAATATGCTCTGAAATAAACTTATGTCACCTCAGTGATACATTTTGGAATGGTAGCTAAAGTTTAAAGCAGAAATTCGGGCACTTTTAAAATTTTCATTTTTGACCAATTCGATAGGTCCGGGGCTTAGGTAAGTTAACATATGTCACAGAACCGTTAAAGCTCCTGTTCAAAAATGATGCTCCGAAGCCAACTTCTGTCACCTCAGTGATACATTTTGGAATGGTACCTAAAGTTTAAAGCAGAAATAGGGGCACTTTTGACATTTTCATTTTTGAGCAATTCGATAGGTCCGGGGGGCTTAGGAAGTTATCATATGTCACAAAACCGTTAAAGCTCCTGTTCAAAAATTATGCTCCGAAATCAACTTCTGTCACCTCAGTGCTACATATTGCAATGGTACCTAAAGTTTAAAGCAGAAATTGGGGCACTTTTAAAATTTTCATTTTTAACCAATTCGATAGGTCCGCGGCTTAGGTAAGTTATCATATGTCACAAAACCGTTAAAGCTCCTGTTCAAAAATTATGCTCCGAAATCAACTTCTGTCACCTCAGTGATACATTTTGGAATGGTACTTAAAGTTTAAAGCAGAAATAGGGGCACTTTTGAAATTTTCATTTTTGACTAATTCGATAGGTCTGGGGCTTAAGTAAGTTATCATATGTCACAGAACCGTTAAAGCTTTTGTTCAAAAAGGATGCTTCTAAGCCAACTTCTGTCACCTCAGTGATACATTTTGTAATGGTACCTAAAGTTTAAAGCAGAAATAGGGGCACTTTTGAAATTTTCATTTTTGACCAATTCGATAGGTCCGGGGCTTAGGTAAGTTATCATATGTCACAAAACCGTTAAAGCTCCTGTTCAAAAATGATGCTCCGAAATAAACTTATGTCACCTCAGTGATACATTTTGGAATGGTACCTAAAGTTTAAAGCTGAAATTGGTGCAATTTTAAAATTTTCATTTTTGACCAATTCGATAGGTCCGGGGCTTATGTAAATTATCATATGTCACAGAAACGTTAAAGCTCCTGTTCAAAAATGATGCTCAGAAGCCAACTTCTATAACCTCAGTGATACATTTTGGAATGGTACCTAAAGTTTAAAGCAGAAATAGGGGGACTTTTGAAATTTTAATTTTTGACCAATTCGATAGGTCCGGGGCTTAGGTAAGTTATCATATGTCACAAAACCGTTAAAGCTCCTGTACAAAAATTATGCTCCGAAATCAACTTCTGTCACCACAGTGATACATTTTGGAATGGTACCTAAAGTTTAAAGCAGAAATAGGGGCACTTTTGAAATTTTCATTTTTGACCAATTCAATAGGTCCGGGGCTTAGGTAAGTTATCATATGTCACAAAACCGTTAAAGCTCCTGTTCAAAAATTATGCTCCGAAATCAACTTCTGTCACCTCAGTGATACATTTTGGAATGGTACCTAAAGTTTAAAGCAGAAATAGGGGCACTTTTGAAATTTTCATTTTTTACCAATTCGATAGGTCCGGGGCTTAGGTAAGTTATCATATGTCACAAAACCGTTAAAGCTCCTGTTCAAAAATTATGCTCCGAAATAAACTTCTGTCACCTCAGTGCTACATATTGCAATGGTACCTAAAGTTTAAAGCTGAAATTGGTGCTCTTATAAAATTTTCATTTTTGACCAATTCGATAGGTCCGGGGCTTAGGTAAGTAATCATATGTCACAAAACCGTTAAAGCTCCTGTTCAAAAATGATGCTCCGAAATAAACTTATGTCACCTCAGTGATACATTTTGGAATGGTACCTAAAGTTTAAAGCAGAAATAGGGGCACTTTTGAAATTTTCATTTTTTGACCAATTCGATAGGTCCGGGGCTTAGGTAAGTTATCATATGTCACAAAACCGTTAAAGCTCCTGTTCAAAAATTATGCTCCGAAATCAACTTCTGTCACCTCAGTGATACATTTTGGAATGGTACTTAAAGTTTAAAGCAGAAATAGGGGCACTTTTGAAATTTTCATTTTTGACCAATTCGATAGGTCCGGGGCTTAAGTAAGTTATCATATTTCACAGAACCATTAAAGCTTTTGTTCAAAAAGGATGCTTCTAAGCCAACTTCTGTCACCTCAGTGATACATTTTGTAATGGTACCTAAAGTTTAAAGCAGAAATAGGGGCACTTTTGAAATTTTCATTTTTGACCAATTCGATAGGTCCGGGGCTTAGGTAAGTTATCATATGTCACAAAACCGTTAAAGCTCCTGTTCAAAAATGATGCTCCGAAATAAACTTATGTCATCTCAGTGATACATTTTGGAATGGTACCTAAAGTTTAAAGCTGAAATTGGTGCAATTTTAAAATTTTCATTTTTGACCAATTCGATAGGTCCGGGGCTTATGTAAGTTATCATATGTCACAGAACCGTTAAAGCTCCTGTTCAAAAATGATGCTCAGAAGCCAACTTCTGTAACCTCAGAGATACATTTTGGAATGGTACCTAAAGTTTAAAGCAGAAATAGGGGGACTTTTGAAATTTTCATTTTTGACCAATTCGATAGGTCCGGGGCTTAGGTAAGTTATCATATGTCACAAAACCGTTAAAGCTCCTGTTCAAAAATTATGCTCCGAAATCAACTTCTGTCACCACAGTGATACATTTTGGAATGGTACCTAAAGTTTAAAGCAGAAATAGGGGCACTTTTGAAATTTTCATTTTTGACCAATTCAATAGGTCCGGGGCTTAGGTAAGTTATCATATGTCACAAAACCGTTAAAGCTCCTGTTCAAAAAGTATGCTCCGAAATCAACTTCTGTCACCTCAGTGATACATTTTGGAATGGTACCTAAAGTTTAAAGCAGAAATAGGGGCACTTTTGAAATTTTCATTTTTTACCAATTCGATAGGTCCGGGGCTTAGGTAAGTTATCATATGTCACAAAACCGTTAAAGCTCCTGTTCAAAAATTATGCTCCAAAATAAACTTCTGTCACCTCAGTGCTACATATTGCAATGGTACCTAAAGTTTAAAGCTGAAATTGGTGCTCTTTTAAAATTTTCATTTTTGACCAATTCGATAGGTCCGGGGCTTAGGTAAGTTATCATATGTCACAAAACCGTTAAAGCTCCTGTTCAAAAATTATGCTCCGAAATCAACTTCTGTCACCTCAGTGATACATTTTGGAATGGTACCTAAAGTTTAAAGCAGAAATAGGGGCACTTTTGAAATTTTAATTTTTGACCAATGCGATAGGTCCGGGGCTTAGGTAAATTATCATATGTCACAAAACCGTTAAAGCTCCTGTTCAAAAATGATGCTCCGAAATAAACTTATGTCACCTCAGTGATACATTTTGGAATGGTACCTAAAGTTTAAAGCAGAAATAGGGGCACTTTTGAAATTTTCATTTTTTGACCAATTCGATAGGTCCGGGGCTTAGGTAAGTTATCATATGAAACAAAACCGTTAAAGCTCCTGTTCAAAAATTATGCTCCGAAATCAACTTCTGTCACCTCAGTGATACATTTTGGAATGGTTCTTAAAGTTGAAAGCAGAAATAGGGGCACTTTTGAAATTTTCATTTTTTACCAATTCGATAGGTCCGGGGCTTAAGTAAGTTATCATATGTCACAGAACCGTTAAAGCTTTTGTTCAAAAAGGATGCTTCTAAGCCAACTTCTGTCACCTCAGTGATACATTTTGTAATGGTACCTAAAGTTTAAAGCAGAAATAGGGGCACTTTTGAAATTTTAATTTTTGACCAATGCGATAGGTCCGGGGCTTAGGTAAATTATCATATGTCACAAAACCGTTAAAGCTCCTGTTCAAAAATGATGCTCCGAAATAAACTTCTGTCACCTCAGTGATACATTTTGGAATGGTACCTAAAGTTTAAAGCTGAAATTGGTGCAATTTTAAAATTTTCATTTTTGACCAATTCGATAGGTCCGGGGCTTATGTAAGTTATCATATGTCACAAAACCGTTAAAGCTCCTGTTCAAAAATTATGCTCCGAAATCAACTTCTGTCACCACAGTGATACATTTTGGAATGGTACCTAAAGTTTAAAGCAGAAATAGGGGCACTTTTGAAATTTTCATTTTTGACCAATTCAATAGGTCCGGGGCTTAGGTAAGTTATCATATGTCACAAAACCGTTAAAGCTCCTGTTCAAAAATGATGCTCCGAAATAAACTTCTGTCACCTCAGTGATACATTTTGGAATGGTACCTAAAGTTTAAAGCAGAAATAAGGGTACTTTTGAAATTTTCATTTTTGACCAATTCGATAGGTCCGGGGCTTAGGTAAGTTATCATATGTCACAAAACCGTTAAAGCTCCTGTTCAAAAAGGATGCTCCGAAATAAACTTCTGTCACCTCAGTGCTACATATTGGAATAGTACCTAAAGTTTAAAGCAGAAATAGGGGGACTTTTGAAATTTTCATTTTTGACCAATGCGATAGGTCCGGGGCTTAGGTAAGTTATCATATGTCACAAAACCGTTAAAGCTCCTGTTCAAAATGTATGCTCCGAAATTAACTTCTGTCACCTCAGTGCTACATATTGGAATGGTACCTAAAGTTTAAAGCAGAAATTCGGGCACTTTTAAAATTTTAATTTTTGACCAATGCGACAGGTCCGGGGCTTAGGTAAGTTATCATATGTCACAAAACCTTTAAAGCTCCTGTTCAAAAAGGATGCTCCGAAATAAACTTCTGTCACCTCAGTGATACATTTTGGAATGGTACCTAAAGTTTAAAGCTGAAATTGGTGCACTTTTAAAATTTTAATTTTTGACCAATTCGATAGGTCCGGGGCTTAGGTAAGTTAACATATGTCACAGAACCGTTAAAGCTCCTGTTCAAAAATGATGCTCCACAGCCAACTTCTGTCACCTCAGTGATACATTTTGGAATGGTACCTAAAGTTTAAAGCAGAAATTGGGGCACTTTTGAAATTTTCATTTTTGACCAATGCGATAGGTCCGGGGCTTAGGTAAGTTATTATATGTCACAAAACCGTTAAAGCTCCTGTTTAAAAATTATGCTCAGAAATCAACTTCTGTCATCTCAGTGCTACATATTGGAATTGTACCTAAAGTTTAAAGCAGAAATTCGGGCACTTTTAACATTTTCATTTTTGACCAATGCGATAGGTCCGGGGCTTAGGTAAATTATCATATGTCACAAAACCATTAAAGCTCCTGTTCAAAAATGATGCTCCGAAATAAACTTCTGTCACCTCAGTGATACATTTTGGAATGGTACCTAAAGTTTAAAGCAGAAATAGGGGCACTTTTGAAATTTTCATTTTTGACCAATGCGATAGGTCTGGGGCTTAGGTAAGTTATCATATGTCACAAAACCGTTAAAGCTCCGGTTCAAAACTTATGCTCCGAAATTAACTTCTGTCACCGCAGTGATACATTTTGGAATGGTACCTACAGTTTAAAGCAGATATAGGGGGACTTTTGAAATTTTCATTTTTTACCAATTCGATAGGTCCGGGGCTTAGGTAAGTTATCATATGTCACAAAACCGTTAAAGCTCCTGTTCAAAAATTATGCTCCGAAATCAACTTCTGTCACCTCAGTGATACATTTTGGAATGGTACCTAAAGTTTAAAGCAGAAATAGGGGCACGTTTGAAATTTTAATTTTTGACCAATGCGATAGGTCCGGGGCTTAGGTAAATTATCATATGTCACAAAACCGTTAAAGCTCCTGTTCAAAAATGATGCTCCGAAATAAACTTATGTCACCTCAGTGATACATTTTGGAATGGTACCTAAAGTTTAAAGCAGAAATAGGGGCACTTTTGAAATTTTCATTTTTTGACCAATTCGATAGGTCCGGGGCTTAGGTAAGTTATCATATGTCACAAAACCGTTAAAGCTCCTGTTCAAAAATTATGCTCCGAAATCAACTTCTGTCACCTCAGTGATACATTTTGGAATGGTACTTAAAGTTTAAAGCAGAAATAGGGGCACTTTTGAAATTTTCATTTTTTACCAATTCGATAGGTCCGGGGCTTAAGTAAGTTATCATATGTCACAGAACCGTTAAAGCTTTTGTTCAAAAAGGATGCTTCTAAGCCAACTTCTGTCACCTCAGTGATACATTTTGTAATGGTACCTAAAGTTTAAAGCAGAAATAGGGGCACTTTTGAAATTTTAATTTTTGACCAATGCGATAGGTCCGGGGCTTAGGTAAATTATCATATGTCACAAAACCGTTAAAGCTCCTGTTCAAAAATGATGCTCCGAAATAAACTTCTGTCACCTCAGTGATACATTTTGGAATGGTAGCTAAAGTTTAAAGCAGAAATTCGGGCACTTTTAAAATTTTCATTTTTGACCAATTCGATAGGTCCGGGGCTTAGGTAAGTTAACATATGTCACAGAACCGTTAAAGCTCCTGTTCAAAAATGATGCTCCGAAGCCAACTTCTGTCACCTCAGTGATACATTTTGGAATGGTACCTAAAGTTTAAAGCAGAAATAGGGGCACTTTTGAAATTTTTATTTTTGACCAATTCGATAGGTCCGGGGGGCTTAGGAAGTTATCATATGTCACAAAACCGTTAAAGCTCCTGTTCAAAAATTATGCTCCGAAATCAACTTCTGTCAACTCAGTGCTACATATTGCAATGGTACCTAAAGTTTAAAGCAGAAATTGGGGCACTTTTAAAATTTTCATTTTTAACCAATTCGATAGGTCCACGGCTTAGGTAAGTTATCATATGTCACAAAACTGTTAAAGCTCCTTTTCAAAAATGATGCTCAGAAGCCAACTTCTTTCACCTCAGTGATACATTTTGGAATGGTACCTAAAGTTTAAAGCAGAAATAGGGGCACTTTTGAAATTTTCATTTTTGACCAATTCGATAGGTCTGGGGATTAGGTAAGTTATCATATGTCACAAAACCGTTAAAGCTCCTGTTCAAAAATTATGCTCCGAAATCAACTTCTGTCACCTCAGTGATACATTTTGGAATGGTACTTAAAGTTTAAAGCAGAAATAGGGGCACTTTTGAAATTTTCATTTTTGACCAATTCGATAGGTCTGGGGCTTAAGTAAGTTATCATATGTCACAGAACCGTTAAAGCTTTTGTTCAAAAAGGATGCTTCTAAGCCAACTTCTGTCACCTCAGTGATACATTTTGTAATGGTACCTAAAGTTTAAAGCAGAAATAGGGGCACTTTTGAAATTTTCATTTTTGACCAATTCGATAGGTCCGGGGCTTAGGTAAGTTATCATATGTCACAAAACCGTTAAAGCTCCTGTTCAAAAATGATGCTCCGAAATAAACGTATGTCACCTCAGTGATACATTTTGGAATGGTACCTAAAGTTTAAAGCTGAAATTGGTGCAATTTTAAAATTTTCATTTTTGACCAATTCAATAGGTCCGGGGCTTATGTAAGTTATCATATGTCACAGAAACGTTAAAGCTCCTGTTCAAAAATGATGCTCAGAAGCCAACTTCTATAACCTCAGTGATACATTTTGGAATGGTACCTAAAGTTTAAAGCTGAAATTGGTGCACTTTTAAAATTTTCATTTTTGACCAATTCGATAGGTCCGGGGCTTAGGTAAGTTAACATATGTCACAGAACCGTTAAAGCTCCTGTTCAAAAATGATGCTCCACAGCCAACTTCTGTCACCTCAGTGATACATTTTGGAATGGTACCTAAAGTTTAAAGCAGAAATTGGGGCACTTTTGAAATTTTCATTTTTGACCAATGCGATAGGTCCGGGGCTTAAGTAAGTTATTATATGTCACAAAACCGTTAAAGCTCCTGTTTAAAAATTATGCTCCGAAATCAACTTCTGTCACCTCAGTGCTACATATTGGAATGGTACCTAAAGTTTAAAGCAGAAATTCGGGCACTTTTAACATTTTCATTTTTGACCAATGCGATAGGTCCGGGGCTTAGGTAAATTATCATATGTCACAAAACCGTTAAAGCTCCTGTTCAAAAATGATGCTCCGAAATAAACTTCTGTCACCTCAGTGATACCTTTTGGAATGGTACCTAAAGTTTAAAGCAGAAATAGGGGCACTTTTGAAATTTTAATTTTTGACCAATTCGATAGGTCCGGGGCTTAGGTAAGTTATCATATGTCACAAAACCGGTAAAGCTCCTGTTCAAAAAGGATGCTCCGAAATAAACTTCTGTCACCTCAGTGCTAAATATTGGAATGGTACCTAAAGTTTAAAGCAGAAATAGGGGGACTTTTGAAATTTTCATTTTTGACCAATGCGATAGGTCCGGGGCTTAGGTAAGTTATCATATGTCACAAAACCGTTAAAGCTCCTGTTCAAAAATTATGCTCCGAAATTAACTTCTGTCACCGCAGTGATACATTTTGGAATGGTACCTAAAGTTTAAAGCAGATATAGGGGGACTTTTGAAATTTTCATTTTTTACCAATTCGATAGGTCCGGGGCTTAGGTAAGTTATCATATGTCACAAAACCGTTAAAGCTCCTGTTCAAAAATTATGCTCCGAAATCAACTTCTGTCACCTCAGTGATACATTTTGGAATGGTACCTAAAGTTTAAAGCAGAAATAGGGGCACTTTTGAAATTTTAATTTTTGACCAATGCGATAGGTCCGGGGCTTAGGTAAATAATCATATGTCACAAAACCGTTAAAGCTCCTGTTCAAAAATGATGCTCCGAAATAAACTTCTGTCACCTCAGTGATACATTTTGGAATGGTACCTAAAGTTTAAAGCAGAAATAGGGTCACTTTTGAAATTTTCATTTTTGACCAATGCGATAGGTCCGGGGCTTAGGTAAGTTATCATATGTCACAAAACCGTTAAAGCTCCTGTTCAAAAAGGATGCTCCGAAATAAACTTCTGTCACCTCAGTGCTACATATTGGAATGGTACCTAAAGTTTAAAGCAGAAATAGGGGCACTTTTGAAATTTTCATTTTTGAGCAATTCGATAGGTCCGGGGGGCTTAGGAAGTTATCATATGTCACAAAACCGTTAAAGCTCCTGTTCAAAAATTATGCTCCGAAATCAACTTCTGTCACCTCAGTGCTACATATTGCAATGGTACCTAAAGTTTAAAGCAGAAATTGGGGCACTTTTAAAATTTTCATTTTTAACCAATTCGATAGGTCCGCGGCTTAGGTAAGTTATCATATGTCACAAAACCGTTAAAGCTCCATTTCAAAAATGATGCTCAGAAGCCAACTTCTTTCACCTCAGTGATACATTTTGGAATGGTACCTAAAGTTTAAAGCAGAAATAGGGGCACTTTTGAAATTTTCATTTTTGACCAATTCGATAGGTCCGGGGCTTAGGTAAGTTATCATATGTCACAAAACCGTTAAAGCTCCTGTTCAAAAATGATGCTCCGAAATAAACTTATGTCACCTCAGTGATACATTTTGGAATGGTACCTAAAGTTTAAAGCTGAAATTGGTGCAATTTTAAAATTTTCATTTTTGACCAATTCGATAGGTCCGGGGCTTATGTAAGTTATCATATGTCACAGAACCGTTAAAGCTCCTGTTCAAAAATGATGCTCAGAAGCCAACTTCTATAACCTCAGTGATACATTTTGGAATGGTACCTAAAGTTTAAAGCAGAAATAGGGGGACTTTTGAAATTTTAATTTTTGACCAATTCGATAGGTCCGGGGCTTAGGTAAGTTATCATATGTCACAAAACCGTTAAAGCTTCTGTACAAAAATTATGCTCCGAAATCAACTTCTGTCACCTCAGTGCTAAATATTGGAATGGTACCTAAAGTTTAAAGCAGAAATAGGGGGACTTTTGAAATTTTCATTTTTGACCAATGCGATAGGTCCGGGGCTTAGGTAAGTTATCATATGTCACAAAACCGTTAAAGCTCCTGTTCAAAAATTATGCTCCGAAATTAACTTCTGTCACCGCAGTGATACATTTTGGAATGGTACCTACAGTTTAAAGCAGATATAGGGGGACTTTTGAAATTTTCATTTTTTACCAATTCGATAGGTCCGGGGCTTAGGTAAGTTATCATATGTCACAAAACCGTTAAAGCTCCTGTTCAAAAATTATGCTCCGAAATCAACTTCTGTCACCTCAGTGATACATTTTGGAATGGTACCTAAAGTTTAAAGCAGAAATAGGGGCACTTTTGAAATTTTAATTTTTGACCAATGCGATAGGTCCGGGGCTTAGGTAAATTATCATATGTCACAAAACCGTTAAAGCTCCTGTTCAAAAATGATGCTCCGAAATAAACTTCTGTCACCTCAGTGATACATTTTGGAATGGTACCTAAAGTTTAAAGCAGAAATAGGGTCACTTTTGAAATTTTCATTTTTGACCAATTCGATAGGTCCGGGGCTTAGGTAAGTTATCATATGTCACAAAACCGTTAAAGCTCCTGTTCAAAAAGGATGCTCCGAAATAAACTTCTGTCACCTCAGTGCTACATATTGGAATGGTACCTAAAGTTTAAAGCAGAAATAGGGGGACTTTTGAAATTTACATTTTTGACCAATGCGATAGGTCTGGGGCTTAGGTAAGTTATCATATGTCACAAAACCGTTAAAGCTCCTGTTCAAAAATGATGCTCCGAAATCAACTTCTGTCACCTCAGTGCTACATATTGCAATGGTACCTAAAGTTTAAAGCAGAAATTGGGGCACTTTTAAAATTTTAATTTTTAACCAATTCGATAGGTCCGCGGCTTAGGTAAGTTATCATATGTCACAAAACTGTTAAAGCTCCTTTTCAAAAATGATGCTCAGAAGCCAACTTCTTTCACCTCAGTGATACATTTTGGAATGGTACCTAAAGTTTAAAGCAGAAATAGGGGCACTTTTGAAATTTTCATTTTTGACCAATTCGATAGGTCTGGGGATTAGGTAAGTTATCATATGTCACAAAACCGTTAAAGCTCCTGTTCAAAAATTATGCTCCGAAATCAACTTCTGTCACCTCAGTGATACATTTTGGAATGGTACTTAAAGTTTAAAGCAGAAATAGGGGCACTTTTGAAATTTTCATTTTTGACCAATTCGATAGGTCTGGGGCTTAAGTAAGTTATCATATGTCACAGAACCGTTAAAGCTTTTGTTCAAAAAGGATGCTTCTAAGCCAACTTCTGTCACCTCAGTGATACATTTTGTAATGGTACCTAAAGTTTAAAGCAGAAATAGGGGCACTTTTGAAATTTTCATTTTTGACCAATTCGATAGGTCCGGGGCTTAGGTAAGTTATCATATGTCACAAAACCGTTAAAGCTCCTGTTCAAAAATGATGCTCCGAAATAAACTTATGTCACCTCAGTGATACATTTTGGAATGGTACCTAAAGTTTAAAGCTGAAATTGGTGCAATTTTAAAATTTTCATTTTTGACCAATTCAATAGGTCCGGGGCTTATGTAAGTTATCATATGTCACAGAAACGTTAAAGCTCCTGTTCAAAAATGATGCTCAGAAGCCAACTTCTATAACCTCAGTGATACATTTTGGAATGGTACCTAAAGTTTAAAGCTGAAATTGGTGCACTTTTAAAATTTTCATTTTTGACCAATTCGATAGGTCCGGGGCTTAGGTAAGTTAACATATGTCACAGAACCGTTAAAGCTCCTGTTCAAAAATGATGCTCCACAGCCAACTTCTGTCACCTCAGTGATACATTTTGGAATGGTACCTAAAGTTTAAAGCAGAAATTGGGGCACTTTTGAAATTTTCATTTTTGACCAATGCGATAGGTTCGGGGCTTAAGTAAGTTATTATATGTCACAAAACCGTTAAAGCTCCTGTTCAAAAATGATGCTCCGAAATAAACTTCTGTCACCTCAGTGATACATTTTGGAATGGTACCTAAAGTTTAAAGCAGAAATAGGGGCACTTTTGAAATTTTAATTTTTGACCAATTCGATAGGTCCGAGGCTTAGGTAAGTTATCATATGTCACAAAACCGGTAAAGCTCCTGTTCAAAAAGGATGCTCCGAAATAAACTTCTGTCACCTCAGTGCTAAATATTGGAATGGTACCTAAAGTTTAAAGCAGAAATAGGGGGACTTTTGAAATTTTCATTTTTGACCAATGCGATAGGTCCGGGGCTTAGGTAAGTTATCATATGTCACAAAACCGTTAAAGCTCCTGTTCAAAAATTATGCTCCGAAATTAACTTCTGTCACCGCAGTGATACATTTTGGAATGGTACCTACAGTTTAAAGCAGATATAGGGGGACTTTTGAAATTTTCATTTTTTACCAATTCGATAGGTCCGGGGCTTAGGTAAGTTATCATATGTCACAAAACCGTTAAAGCTCCTGTTCAAAAATTATGCTCCGAAATCAACTTCTGTCACCTCAGTGATACATTTTGGAATGGTACCTAAAGTTTAAAGCAGAAATAGGGGCACTTTTGAAATTTTAATTTTTGACCAATGCGATAGGTCCGGGGCTTAGGTAAATAATCATATGTCACAAAACCGTTAAAGCTCCTGTTCAAAAATGATGCTCCGAAATAAACTTCTGTCACCTCAGTGATACATTTTGGAATGGTACCTAAAGTTTAAAGCAGAAATAGGGTCACTTTTGAAATTTTCATTTTTGACCAATGCGATAGGTCCGGGGCTTAGGTAAGTTATCATATGTCACAAAACCGTTAAAGCTCCTGTTCAAAAAGGATGCTCCGAAATAAACTTCTGTCACCTCAGTGCTACATTTTGGAATGGTACCTAAAGTTTAAAGCAGAAATAGGGGCACTTTTGAAATTTTCATTTTTGAGCAATTCGATAGGTCCGGGGGGCTTAGGAAGTTATCATATGTCACAAAACCGTTAAAGCTCCTGTTCAAAAATTATGCTCCGAAATCAACTTCTGTCACCTCAGTGCTACATATTGCAATGGTACCTAAAGTTTAAAGCAGAAATTGGGGCACTTTTAAAATTTTCATTTTTAACCAATTCGATAGGTCCGCGGCTTAGGTAAGTTATCATATGTCACAAAACCGTTAAAGCTCCATTTCAAAAATGATGCTCAGAAGCCAACTTCTTTCACCTCAGTGATACATTTTGGAATGGTACCTAAAGTTTAAAGCAGAAATAGGGGCACTTTTGAAATTTTCATTTTTGACCAATTCGATAGGTCCGGGGCTTAGGTAAGTTATCATATGTCACAAAACCGTTAAAGCTCCTGTTCAAAAATGATGCTCCGAAATAAACTTATGTCACCTCAGTGATACATTTTGGAATGGTACCTAAAGTTTAAAGCTGAAATTGGTGCAATTTTAAAATTTTCATTTTTGACCAATTCGATAGGTCCGGGGCTTATGTAAGTTATCATATGTCACAGAACCGTTAAAGCTCCTGTTCAAAAATGATGCTCAGAAGCCAACTTCTATAACCTCAGTGATACATTTTGGAATGGTACCTAAAGTTTAAAGCAGAAATAGGGGGACTTTTGAAATTTTAATTTTTGACCAATTCGATAGGTCCGGGGCTTAGGTAAGTTATCATATGTCACAAAACCGTTAAAGCTTCTGTACAAAAATTATGCTCCGAAATCAACTTCTGTCACCACAGTGATACATTTTGGAATGGTACCTAAAGTTTAAAGCAGAAAAAGGGGCACTTTTGAAATTTTCATTTTTTACCAATTCGATAGGTCCGGGGCTTAGGTAAGTTATCATATGTCACAAAACCGTTAAAGCTCCTGTTCAAAAATGATGCTCCGAAATAAACTTCTGTCACCTCAGTGCTACATATTGCAATGGTACCTGAAGTTTAAAGCTGAAATTGGTGCTCTTATAAAATTTTCATTTTTGACCAATTCGATAGGTCCGGGGCTTAGGTAAGTTATCATATGTCACAAAACCGGTAAAGCTCCTGTTCAAAAAGGATGCTCCGAAATAAACTTCTGTCACCTCAGTGCTAAATATTGGAATGGTACCTAAAGTTTAAAGCAGAAATAGGGGGACTTTTGAAATTTTCATTTTTGACCAATGCGATAGGTCCGGGGCTTAGGTAAGTTATCATATGTCACAAAACCGTTAAAGCTCCTGTTCAAAAATTATGCTCCGAAATTAACTTCTGTCACCGCAGTGATACATTTTGGAATGGTACCTACAGTTTAAAGCAGATATAGGGGGACTTTTGAAATTTTCATTTTTTACCAATTCGATAGGTCCGGGGCTTAGGTAAGTTATCATATGTCACAAAACCGTTAAAGCTCCTGTTCAAAAATTATGCTCCGAAATCAACTTCTGTCACCTCAGTGATACATTTTGGAATGGTACCTAAAGTTTAAAGCAGAAATAGGGGCACTTTTGAAATTTTAATTTTTGACCAATGCGATAGGTCCGGGGCTTAGGTAAATTATCATATGTCACAAAACCGTTAAAGCTCCTGTTCAAAAATGATGCTCCGAAATAAACTTCTGTCACCTCAGTGATACATTTTGGAATGGTACCTAAAGTTTAAAGCAGAAATAGGGTCACTTTTGAAATTTTCATTTTTGACCAATTCGATAGGTCCGGGGCTTAGGTAAGTTATCATATGTCACAAAACCGTTAAAGCTCCTGTTCAAAAAGGATGCTCCGAAATAAACTTCTGTCACCTCAGTGCTACATATTGGAATGGTACCTAAAGTTTAAAGCAGAAATAGGGGGACTTTTGAAATTTACATTTTTGACCAATGCGATAGGTCTGGGGCTTAGGTAAGTTATCATATGTCACAAAACCGTTAAAGCTCCTGTTCAAAAATGATGCTCCGAAATCAACTTCTGTCACCTCAGTGCTACATATTGCAATGGTACCTAAAGTTTAAAGCAGAAATTGGGGCACTTTTAAAATTTTAATTTTTAACCAATTCGATAGGTCCGGGGCTTAGGTAAGTTATCATATGTCACAAAACCTTTAACGGTTCAAAAATGATGCTCAGAAGCCAACTTCTGTCACCTCAGTGATACATTTTGGAATGGTACCTAAAGTTTAAAGCAGAAATAGGGGCACTTTTGAAATTTTCATTTTTGACCAATTCGATAGGTCCGGGGCTTAGGTAAGTTATCATATGTCACAAAACCGTTAAAGCTCCTGTTCAAAAATATGCTCTGAAATAAACTTATGTCACCTCAGTGATACATTTTTGAATGGTAGCTAAAGTTTAAAGCAGAAATTCGGGCACTTTTAAAATTTTCATTTTTGACCAATTCGATAGGTCCGGGGCTTAGGTAAGTTAACATATGTCACAGAACCGTTAAAGCTCCTGTTCAAAAATGATGCTCCGAAGCCAACTTCTGTCACGTCAGTGATACATTTTGGAATGGTACCTAAAGTTTAAAGCAGAAATAGGGGCACTTTTGAAATTTTCATTTTTGAGCAATTCGATAGGTCCGGGGGGCTTAGGAAGTTATCATATGTCACAAAACCGTTAAAGCTCCTGTTCAAAAATTATGCTCCGAAATCAACTTCTGTCACCTCAGTGCTACATATTGCAATGGTACCTAAAGTTTAAAGCAGAAATTGGGGCACTTTTAAAATTTTCATTTTTAACCAATTCGATAGGTCCGCGGCTTAGGTAAGTTATAATATGTCACAAAACCGTTAAAGCTCCTTTTCAAAAATGATGCTCAGAAGCCAACTTCTTTCACCTCAGTGATACATTTTGGAATGGTACCTAAAGTTTAAAGCAGAAATAGGGGCACTTTTGAAATTTTCATTTTTGACCAATTCGATAGGTCCGGGGCTTAGGTAAGTTATCATATGTCACAAAACCGTTAAAGCTCCTGTTCAAAAATTATGCTCCGAAATCAACTTATGTCACCTCAGTGATACATTTTGGAATGGTACCTAAAGTTTAAAGCAGAAATAGGGGCACTTTTGAAATTTTCATTTTTGACCAATTCGATAGGTCTGGGGCTTAAGTAAGTTATCATATGTCACAGAACCGTTAAAGCTTTTGTTCAAAAAGGATGCTTCTAAGCCAACTTCTGTCACCTCAGTGATACATTTTGTAATGGTACCTAAAGTTTAAAGCAGAAATAGGGGCACTTTTGAAATTTTCATTTTTGACCAATTCGATAGGTCCGGGGCTTAGGTAAGTTATCATATGTCACAAAACCGTTAAAGCTCCTGTTCAAAAATGATGCTCCGAAATAAACTTATGTCACCTCAGTGATACATTTTGGAATGGTACCTAAAGTTTAAAGCTGAAATTGGTGCAATTTTAAAATTTTCATTTTTGACTAATTTGATAGGTTCGGGGCTTATGTAAGTTATCATATGTCACAGAACCGTTAAAGCTCCTGTTCAAAAATGATGCTCAGAAGCCAACTTCTATAACCTCAGTGATACATTTTGAAATGGTACCTAAAGTTTAAAGCAGAAATAGGGGGACTTTTGAAATTTTAATTATTTACCAATTCGATAGGTCCGGGGCTTAGGTAAGTTATCATATGTCACAAAACCGTTAAAGCTCCTGTTCAAAAATTATGCTCCGAAATAAACTTCTGTCACCTCAGTGCTACATATTGCAATGGTACCTAAAGTTTAAAGCTGAAATTGGTGCTCTTATAAAATTTTCATTTTTGACCAATTCGATAGGTCCGGGGCTTAGGTAAGTAATCATATGTCACAAAACCGTTAAAGCTCCTGTTCAAAAATGATGCTCCGAAATAAACTTCTGTCACCTCAGTGATACATTTTGGAATGGTACCTAAAGTTTAAAGCAGAAATAGGGGCACTTTTGAAATTTTCATTTTTGACCAATTCGATAGGTCCGGGGCTTAGGTAAGTTATCATATGTCACAAAACCGGTAAAGCTCCTGTTCAAAAAGGATGCTCCGAAATAAACTTCTGTCACCTCAGTGCTAAATATTGGAATGGTACCTAAAGTTTAAAGCAGAAATAGGGGGACTTTTGAAATTTTCATTTTTGACCAATGCGATAGGTCCGGGGCTTAGGTAAGTTATCATATGTCACAAAACCGTTAAAGCTCCTGTTCAAAAATTATGCTCCGAAATTAACTTCTGTCACCGCAGTGATACATTTTGGAATGGTACCTACAGTTTAAAGCAGATATAGGGGGACTTTTGAAATTTTCATTTTTTACCAATTCGATAGGTCCGGGGCATAGGTAAGTTATCATATGTCACAAAACCGTTAAAGCTCCTGTTCAAAAATTATGCTCCGAAATCAACTTCTGTCACCTCAGTGATACATTTTGGAATGGTACCTAAAGTTTAAAGCAGAAATAGGGGCACTTTTGAAATTTTAATTTTTGACCAATGCGATAGGTCCGGGGCTTAGGTAAATTATCATATGTCACAAAACCGTTAAAGCTCCTGTTCAAAAATGATGCTCCGAAATAAACTTCTGTCACCTCAGTGATACATTTTGGAATGGTACCTAAAGTTTAAAGCAGAAATAGGGTCACTTTTGAAATTTTCATTTTTGACCAATTCGATAGGTCCGGGGCTTAGGTAAGTTATCATATGTCACAAAACCGTTAAAGCTCCTGTTCAAAAAGGATTCTCCGAAATAAACTTCTGTCACCTCAGTGCTACATATTGGAATGGTACCTAAAGTTTAAAGCAGAAATAGGGGGACTTTTGAAATTTACATTTTTGACCAATGCGATAGGTCTGGGGCTTAGGTAAGTTATCATATGTCACAAAACCGTTAAAGCTCCTATTCAAAAATTATGCTCCGAAATCAACTTCTGTCACCTCAGTGCTACATATTGCAATGGTACCTAAAGTTTAAAGCAGAAATTGGGGCACTTTTAAAATTTTCATTTTTGACCAATTCGATAGGTCCGGGGCTTAGGTAAGTTAACATATGTCACAGAACCGTTAAAGCTCCTGTTCAAAAATGATGCTCCGAAGCCAACTTCTGTCACCTCAGTGATACATTTTGGAATGGTACCTAAAGTTTAAAGCAGAAATAAGGGCACTTTTGAAATTTTTATTTTTGACCAATTCGATAGGCCCGGGGGGCTTAGGAAGTTATCATATGTCACAAAACCGTTAAAGCTCCTGTTCAAAAATTATGCTCCGAAATCAACTTCTGTCACCTCAGTGCTACATATTGCAATGGTACCTAAAGTTTAAAGCAGAAATTGGGGCACTTTTAAAATTTTCATTTTTAACCAATTCGATAGGTCCGCGGCTTAGGTAAGTTATCATATGTCACAAAACCGTTAAAGCTCCTGTTCAAAAATTATGCTCCGAAATCAACTTCTGTCACCTCAGTGATACATTTTGGAATGGTACTTAAAGTTTAAAGCAGAAATAGGGGCACTTTTGAAATTTTCATTTTTCACCAATTCGATAGGTCTGGGGCTTAAGTAAGTTATCATATGTCACAGAACCGTTAAAGCTTTTGTTCAAAAAGGATGCTTCTAAGCCAACTTCTGTCACCTCAGTGATACATTTTGTAATGGTACCTAAAGTTTAAAGCAGAAATAGGGGCACTTTTGAAATTTTCATTTTTGACCAATTCGATAGGTCCGGGGCTTAGGTAAGTTATCATATGTCACAAAACCATTAAAGCTCCTGTTCAAAAATGATGCTCCGAAATAAACTTATGTCACCTCAGTGATACATTTTGGAATGGTACCTAAAGTTTAAAGCAGGAATTGGGGCACTTTTGAAATTTTCATTTTTGACCAATGCGATAGGTCCGGGGCTTAAGTAAGTTATTATATGTCACAAAACCGTTAAAGCTCCTGTTCAAAAATTATGCTCCGAAATTAACTTCTGTCACCTCAGTGCTACATATTGCAATGGTACCTAAAGTTTAAAGCTGAAATTGGTGCTCTTATAAAATTTTCATTTTTGACCAATTCGATAGGTCCGGGGCTTAGGTAAGTAATCATATGTCACAAAACCGTTAAAGCTCCTGTTCAAAAATGATGCTCCGAAATAAACTTCTGTCACCTCAGTGAGACATTTTGGAATGGTACCTAAAGTTTAAAGCAGAAATAGGGGCACTTTTGAAATTTTCATTTTTGACCAATTCGATAGGTCCGGGGCTTAGGTAAGTTATCATATGTCACAAAACCGTTAAAGCTCCTGTTCAAAAATTATGCTCCGAAATCAACTTCTGTCACCTCAGTGATACATTTTGGAATGGTACCTAAAGTTTAAAGCAGAAATAGGGGCACTTTTGAAATTTTCATTTTTGACCAATTCGATAGGTCTGGGGCTTAAGTAAGTTATCATATGTCACAGAACCGTTAAAGCTTTTGTTCAAAAAGGATGCTTCTAAGCCAACTTCTGTCACCTCAGTGATACATTTTGTAATGGTACCTAAAGTTTAAAGCAGAAATAGGGACACTTTTGAAATTTTCATTTTTGACCAATTCGATAGGTCCGGGGCTTAGGTAAGTTATCATATGTCACAAAACCGTTAAAGCTCCTGTTCAAAAATTATGCTCCGAAATAAACTTCTGTCACCTCAGTGCTACATATTGCAATGGTACCTAAAGTTTAAAGCTGAAATTGGTGCTCTTATAAAATTTTCATTTTTGACCAATTCGATAGGTCCGGGGCTTAGGTAAGTAATCATATGTCACAAAACCGTTAAAGCTCCTGTTCAAAAATGATGCTCCGAAATAAACTTATGTCACCTCAGTGATACATTTTGGAATGGTACCTAAAGTTTAAAGCTGAAAATGGTGCAATTTTAAAATTTTCATTTTTGACCAATTCGATAGGTCCGGGGCTTATGTAAGTTATCATATGTCACAGAACCGTTAAAGCTCCTGTTCAAAAATGATGCTCAGAAGCCAACTTCTATAACCTCAGTGATACATTTTGGAATGGTACCTAAAGTTTAAAGCAGAAATAGGGGCACTTTTGAAATTTTCATTTTTGACCAATGCGATAGGTCCGGGGCTTAGGTAAGTTATCATATGTCACAAAACCGTTAAAGCTCCTGTTCAAAAATTATGCTCCGAAATTAACTTCTGTCACCGCAGTGATACATTTTGGAATGGTACCTACAGTTTAAAGCAGATATAGGGGGACTTTTGAAATTTTCATTTTTTACCAATTCAATAGGTCCGGGGCTTAGGTAAGTTATCATATGTCACAAAACCGTTAAAGCTCCTGTTCAAAAATTATGCTCCGAAATCAACTTCTGTCACCTCAGTGATACATTTTGGAATGGTACCTAAAGTTTAAAGCAGAAATAGGGGCACTTTTGAAATTTTAATTTTTGACCAATGCGATAGGTCCGGGGCTTAGGTAAATTATCATATGTCACAAAACCGTTAAAGCTCCTGTTCAAAAATGATGCTCCGAAATAAACTTCTGTCACCTCAGTGATACATTTTGGAATGGTACCTAAAGTTTAAAGCAGAAATAGGGTCACTTTTGAAATTTTCATTTTTGACCAATTCGATAGGTCCGGGGCTTAGGTAAGTTATTATATGTCACAAAACCGTTAAAGCTCCTGTTCAAAAAGGATTCTCCGAAATAAACTTCTGTCACCTCAGTGCTACATATTGGAATGGTACCTAAAGTTTAAAGCAGAAATAGGGGGACTTTTGAAATTTACATTTTTGACCAATGCGATAGGTCTGGGGCTTAGGTAAGTTATCATATGTCACAAAACCGTTAAAGCTCCTATTCAAAAATTATGCTCCGAAATCAACTTCTGTCACCTCAGTGCTACATATTGCAATGGTACCTAAAGTTTAAAGCAGAAATTGGGGCACTTTTAAAATTTTCATTTTTAACCAATTCGATAGGTCCGGGGCTTAGGTAAGTTATCATATGTCACAAAACCGTTAAAGCTCCTGTTCAAAAATGATGCTCAGAAGCCAACTTCTGTCACCTCAGTGATACATTTTGGAATGGTACCTAAAGTTTAAAGCAGAAATAGGGGCACTTTTGAAATTTTCATTTTTGACCAATTCGATAGGTCCGGGGCTTAGGTAAGTTATCATATGTCACAAAACCGTTAAAGCTCCTGTTCAAAAATATGCTCTGAAATAAACTTATGTCACCTCAGTGATACATTTTGGAATGGTAGCTAAAGTTTAAAGCAGAAATTCGGGCACTTTTAAAATTTTCATTTTTGACCAATTCGATAGGTCCGGGGCTTAGGTAAGTTAACATATGTCACAGAACCGTTAAAGCTCCTGTTCAAAAATGATGCTCCGAAGCCAACTTCTGTCACCTCAGTGATACATTTTGGAATGGTACCTAAAGTTTAAAGCAGAAATAGGGGCACTTTTGAAATTTTCATTTTTGAGCAATTCGATAGGTCCGGGGGGCTTAGGAAGTTATCATATGTCACAAAACCGTTAAAGCTCCTGTTCAAAAATTATGCTCCGAAATCAACTTCTGTCACCTCAGTGCTACATATTGCAATGGTACCTAAAGTTTAAAGCAGAAATTGGGGCACTTTTAAAATTTTCATTTTTAACCAATTCGGTAGGTCCGCGGCTTAGGTAAGTTATCATATGTCACAAAACCGTTAAAGCTCCTTTTAAAAAATGATGCTCAGAAGCCAACTTCTTTCACCTCAGTGATACATTTTGGAATGGTACCTAAAGTTTAAAGCAGAAACAGGGGCACTTTTGAAATTTTCATTTTTGACCAATTCGATAGGTCCGGGGCTTAGGTAAGTTATCATATGTCACAAAACCGTTAAAGCTCCTGTTCAAAAATTATGCTCCGAAATCAACTTCTGTCACCTCAGTGATACATTTTGGAATGGTACTTAAAGTTTAAAGCAGAAATAGGGGCACTTTTGAAATTTTCATTTTTGACCAATTCGATAGGTCTGGGGCTTAAGTAAGTTATCATATGTCACAGAACCGTTAAAGCTTTTGTTCAAAAAGGATGCTTCTAAGCCAACTTCTGTCACCTCAGTGATACGTTTTGTAATGGTACCTAAAGTTTAAAGCAGAAATAGGGGCACTTTTGAAATTTTCATTTTTGACCAATTCGATAGGTCCGGGGCTTAGGTAAGTTATCATATGTCACAAAACCGTTAAAGCTCCTGTTCAAAAATGATGCTCCGAAATAAACTTATGTCACCTCAGTGATACATTTTGGAATGGTACCTAAAGTTTAAAGCTGAAATTGGTGCAATTTTAAAATTTTCATTTTTGACCAATTCGATAGGTCCAGGGCTTATGTAAGTTATCATATGTCACAGAAACGTTAAAGCTCCTGTTCAAAAATGATGCTCAGAAGCCAACTTCTATAACCTCAGTGATACATTTTGGAATGGTACCTAAAGTTTAAAGCAGAAATAGGGGGACTTTTGAAATTTTAATTTTTGACCAATTCGATAGGTCCGGGGCTTAGGTAAGTTATCATATGTCACAAAACCGTTAAAGCTCCTGTACAAAAATTATGCTCCGAAATCAACTTCTGTCACCACAGTGATACATTTTGGAATGGTACCTAAAGTTTAAAGCAGAAATAGGGGGACTTTTGAAATTTTCATTTTTGACCAATGCGATAGGTCCGGGGCTTAGGTAAGTTATCATATGTCACAAAACCGTTAAAGCTCCTGTTCAAAAATTATGCTCCGAAATTAACTTCTGTCACCGCAGTGATACATTTTGGAATGGTACCTACAGTTTAAAGCAGATATAGGGGGACTTTTGAAATTTTCATTTTTTACCAATTCGATAGGTCCGGGGCTTAGGTAAGTTATCATATGTCACAAAACCGTTAAAGCTCCTGTTCAAAAATTATGCTCCGAAATCAACTTCTGTCACCTCAGTGATACATTTTGGAATGGTACCTAAAGTTTAAAGCAGAAATAGAGGCACTTTTGAAATTTTAATTTTTGACCAATGCGATAGGTCCGGGGCTTAGGTAAATTATCATATGTCACAAAACCGTTAAAGCTCCTGTTCAAAAATGATGCTCCGAAATAAACTTCTGTCACCTCAGTGATACATTTTGGAATGGTACCTAAAGTTTAAAGCAGAAATAGGGTCACTTTTGAAATTTTCATTTTTGACCTATTCGATAGGACCGGGGCTTAGGTAAGTTATCATATGTCACAAAACCGTTAAAGCTCCTGTTCAAAAAGGATGCTCCGAAATAAACTTCTGTCACCTCAGTGCTACATATTGGAATGGTACCTAAAGTTTAAAGCAGAAATAGGGGGACTTTTGAAATTTACATTTTTGACCAATGCGATAGGTCTGGGGCTTAGGTAAGTTATCATATGTCACAAAACCGTTAAAGCTCCTGTTCAAAAATGATGCTCCGAAATCAACTTCTGTCACCTCAGTGCTACATATTGCAATGGTACCTAAAGTCTAAAGCAGAAATTGGGGCACTTTTAAAATTTTCATTTTTAACCAATTCGATAGGTCCGCGGCTTAGGTAAGTTATCATATGTCACAAAACCGTTAAAGCTCCTTTTCAAAAATGATGCTCAGAAGCCAACTTCTTTCACCTCAGTGATACATTTTGGAATGGTACCTAAAGTTTAAAGCAGAAATAGGGGCACTTTTGAAATTTTCATTTTTGACCAATTCGATAGGTCCGGGGCTTAGGTAAGTTATCATATGTCACAAAACCGTTAAAGCTCCTGTTCAAAAATTATGCTCCGAAATCAACTTCTGTCACCTCAGTGATACATTTTGGAATGGTACCTAAAGTTTAAAGCAGAAATAGGGGCACTTTTGAAATTTTCATTTTTTGACCAATTCGATAGGTCCGGGGCTTAGGTAAGTTATCATATGTCACAAAACCGTTAAAGCTCCTGTTCAAAAATTATGCTCCGAAATCAACTTCTGTCACCTCAGTGATACATTTTGGAATGGTACTTAAAGTTTAAAGCAGAAATAGGGGCACTTTTGAAATTATCATTTTTGACCAATTCGATAGGTCCGGGGCTTAAGTAAGTTATCATATGTCACAGAACCGTTAAAGCTTTTGTTCAAAAAGGATGCTTCTAAGCCAACTTCTGTCACCTCAGTGATACATTTTGTAATGGTACCTAAAGTTTAAAGCAGAAATAGTGGCACTTTTGAAATTTTCATTTTTGACCAATTCGATAGGTCCGGGGCTTAGGTAAGTTATCATATGTCACAAAACCGTTAAAGCTCCTGTTCAAAAATGATGCTCCGAAATAAACTTATGTCACCTCAGTGATACATTTTGGAATGGTACCTAAAGTTTAAAGCAGAAATAGGGGCACTTTTGAAATTTTCATTTTGGACCAATTCGATAGGTCCGGGGCTTAGGTAAGTTATCATATGTCACAAAACCGTTAAAGCTCCTGTTCAAAAATTATGCTCCAAAATAAACTTCTGTCACCTCAGTGATACATTTTGGAATGGTACCTAAAGTTTAAAGCAGAAATAGGGGCACTTTTGAAATTTTCATTTTTGACCAATTCGATAGGTCCGGGGCTTAGGTAAGTTATCATATGTCACAAAACCGTTAAAGCTCCTGTTCAAAAATTATGCTCCAAAATAAACTTCTGTCACCTCAGTGCTACATATTGCAATGGTACCTAAAGTTTAAAGCTGAAATTGGTGCTCTTTTAAAATTTTCATTTTGGACCAATTCGATAGGTCCGGGGCTTAGGTAAGTTATCATATGTCACAAAACCGTTAAAGCTCCTGTTCAAAAATTATGCTCCGAAATCAACTTCTGTCACCTCAGTGATACATTTTGGAATGGTACCTAAAGTTTAAAGCAGAAATAGGGGCACTTTTGAAATTTTCATTTTTGACCAATTCGATAGGTCCGGGGCTTAGGTAAGTTATCATATGTCACAAAACCGTTAAAGCTCCTGTTCAAAAATTATGCTCCAAAATAAACTTCTGTCACCTCAGTGCTACATATTGCAATGGTACCTAAAGTTTAAAGCTGAAATTGGTGCTCTTTTAAAATTTTCATTTTTGACCAATTCGATAGGTCCGGGGCTTAGGTAAGTTATCATATGTCACAAAACCATTAAAGCTCCTGTTAAAAAATGATGCTCCGAAATAAACTTATGTCACCTCAGTGATACATTTTGGAATGGTACCTAAAGTTTAAAGCTGAAATTGGTGCACTTTTAAAATTTTCATTTTTGACCAATTCGATAGGTCCGGGGCTTAGGTAAGTTAACATATGTCACAGAACCGTTAAAGCTCCTGTTCAAAAATGATGCTCCAAAGCCAACTTCTGTCACCTCAGTGATACATTTTGAAAAGGTACCTAAAGTTTAAAGCAGAAATTGTGGCACTTTTGAAATTTTCATTTTTAACCAATTCGATAGGTCCGGTGCTTAGGTAAGTTTTTATATGTCACAAAACCGTTAAAGCTCCTGTTTAAAAATGATGCTCCGAAATCAACTTCTGTCACCTCAGTGCTACATATTGGAATGGCACCTAAAGTTTAAAGCAGAAATAGGGGTACTTTTAACATTTTCATTTTTGACCAATGCGATAGGTCCGGGGCTTAGGTAAATTATCATATGTCACAAAACCGTTAAAGCTCCTGTTCAAAAAGGATGCTCCGAAATAAATTTCTGTCACCTCAGTGCTACATATTGGAATGGTACCTAAAGTTTAAAGCAGAAATAGGGGGACTTTTGAAATTTTCATTTTTGACCAATGCGATAGGTCCGGGGCTTAGGTAAGTTATCATATGTCACAAAACCGTTAAAGCTCCTGTTCAAAAAGGATGCTCCGAAATAAACTTCTGTCACCTCAGTGCTACATATTGCAATGGTACCTAAAGTTTAAAGCAGAAATTGGGGCACTTTTAAAATTTTCATTTTTAACCAATTCGATAGGTCCGCGGCTTAGGTAAGTTATCATATGTCACAAAACCGTTAAAGCTCCTTTTGAAAAATGAAGCTCAGAAGCCAACTTCTTTCACCTCAGTGATATATTTTGGAATGGTACCTAAAGTTTAAAGCAGAAACAGGGGCACTTTTGAAATTTTCATTTTTGACCAATTCGATAGGTCCGGGGCTTAGGTAAGTTATCATATGTCACAAAACCGTTAAAGCTCCTGTTCAAAAATTATGCTCCGAAATCAACTTCTGTCACCTCAGTGATACATTTTGGAATGGTACTTAAAGTTTAAAGCAGAAATAGGGGCACTTTTGAAATTTTCATTTTTGACCAATTCGATAGGTCTGGGGCTTAAATAAGTTATCATATGTCACAGAACCGTTAAAGCTTTTGTTCAAAAAGGATGCTTCTAAGCCAACTTCTGTCACCTCAGTGATACATTTTGTAATGGTACCTAAAGTTTAAAGCAGAAATAGGGGCACTTTTGAAATTTTCATTTTTGACCAATTCGATAGGTCCGGGGCTTAGGTATGTTATCATATGTCACAAAACCGTTAAAGCTCCTGTTCAAAAATGATGCTCCGAAATAAACTTATGTCACCTCAGTGATACATTTTGGAATGGTACCTAAAGTTTAAAGCTGAAATTGGTGCAATTTTAAAATTTTCATTTTTGACCAATTCGATAGGTCCGGGGCTTATGTAAGTTATCATATGTCACAGAAACGTTAAAGCTCCTGTTCAAAAATGATGCTCAGAAGCCAACTTCTATAACCTCAGTGATACATTTTGGAATGGTACCTAAAGTTTAAAGCAGAAATAGGGGGACTTTTGAAATTTTAATTTTTGACCAATTCGATAGGTCCGGGGCTTAGGTAAGTTATCATATGTCACAAAACCATTAAAGCTCCTGTACAAAAATTATGCTCCGAAATCAACTTCTGTCACCACAGTGATACATTTTGGAATGGTACCTAAAGTTTAAAGCAGAAATAGGGGCACTTTTGAAATTTTCATTTTTGACCAATTCAATAGGTCCGGGGCTTAGGTAAGTTATCATATGTCACAAAACCGTTAAAGCTCCTGTTCAAAAATTATGCTCCGAAATCAACTTCTGTCACCTCAGTGATACATTTTGGAATGGTACCTAAAGTTTAAAGCAGAAATAGGGGCACTTTTGAAATTTTCATTTTTTACCAATTCGATAGGTCCGGGGCTTAGGTAAGTTATCATATGTCACAAAACCGTTAAAGCTCCTATTCAAAAATTATGCTCCGAAATAAACTTCTGTCACCTCAGTGCTACATATTGCAATGGTACCTAAAGTTTAAAGCTGAAATTGGTGCTCTTATAAAATTTTCATTTTTGACCAATTCGATAGGTCCGGGGCTTAGGTAAGTAATCATATGTCACAAAACCGTTAAAGCTCCTGTTCAAAAATGATGCTCCGAAATAAACTTATGTCACCTCAGTGATACATTTTGGAATGGTACCTAAAGTTTAAAGCAGAAATAGGGGCACTTTTGAAATTTTCATTTTTTGACCAATTCGATAGGTCCGGGGCTTAGGTAAGTTATCATATGTCACAAAACCGTTAAAGCTCCTGTTCAAAAATTATGCTCCGAAATCAACTTCTGTCACCTCAGTGATACATTTTGGAATGGTACCTAAAGTTTAAAGCTGAAATTGGTGCAATTTTAAAATTTTCATTTTTGACCAATTCGATAGGTCCGGGGCTTATGTAAGTTATCATATGTCACAGAACCGTTAAAGCTCCTGTTCAAAAATGATGCTCAGAAGCCAACTTCTGTAACCTCAGAGATACATTTTGGAATGGTACCTAAAGTTTAAAGCAGAAATAGGGGGACTTTTGAAATTTTCATTTTTGACCAATTCGATAGGTCCGGGGCTTAGGTAAGTTATCATATGTCACAAAACCGTTAAAGCTCCTGTTCAAAAATTATGCTCCGAAATCAACTTCTGTCACCACAGTGATACATTTTGGAATGGTACCTAAAGTTTAAAGCAGAAATAGGGGCACTTTTGAAATTTTCATTTTTGACCAATTCAATAGGTCCGGGGCTTAGGTAAGTTATCATATGTCACAAAACCGTTAAAGCTCCTGTTCAAAAATTATGCTCCGAAATCAACTTCTGTCACCTCAGTGATACATTTTGGAATGGTACCTAAAGTTTAAAGCAGAAATAGGGGCACTTTTGAAATTTTCATTTTTGACCAATTCGATAGGTCCGGGGCTTAGGTAAGTTATCATATGTCACAGAACCGTTAAAGCTTTTGTTCAAAAAGGATGCTTCTAAGCCAACTTCTGTCACCTCAGTGATACGTTTTGTAATGGTACCTAAAGTTTAAAGCAGAAATAGGGGCACTTTTGAAATTTTCATTTTTGACCAATTCGATAGGTCCGGGGCTTAGGTAAGTTATCATATGTCACAAAACCGTTAAAGCTCCTGTTCAAAAATGATGCTCCGAAATAAACTTATGTCACCTCAGTGATACATTTTGGAATGGTACCTAAAGTTTAAAGCTGAAATTGGTGCAATTTTAAAATTTTCATTTTTGACCAATTCGATAGGTCCAGGGCTTATGTAAGTTATCATATGTCACAGAAACGTTAAAGCTCCTGTTCAAAAATGATGCTCAGAAGCCAACTTCTATAACCTCAGTGATACATTTTGGAATGGTACCTAAAGTTTAAAGCAGAAATAGGGGGACTTTTGAAATTTTAATTTTTGACCAATTCGATAGGTCCGGGGCTTAGGTAAGTTATCATATGTCACAAAACCGTTAAAGCTCCTGTACAAAAATTATGCTCCGAAATCAACTTCTGTCACCACAGTGATACATTTTGGAATGGTACCTAAAGTTTAAAGCAGAAATAGGGGGACTTTTGAAATTTTCATTTTTGACCAATGCGATAGGTCCGGGGCTTAGGTAAGTTATCATATGTCACAAAACCGTTAAAGCTCCTGTTCAAAAATTATGCTCCGAAATTAACTTCTGTCACCGCAGTGATACATTTTGGAATGGTACCTACAGTTTAAAGCAGATATAGGGGGACTTTTGAAATTTTCATTTTTTACCAATTCGATAGGTCCGGGGCTTAGGTAAGTTATCATATGTCACAAAACCGTTAAAGCTCCTGTTCAAAAATTATGCTCCGAAATCAACTTCTGTCACCTCAGTGATACATTTTGGAATGGTACCTAAAGTTTAAAGCAGAAATAGAGGCACTTTTGAAATTTTAATTTTTGACCAATGCGATAGGTCCGGGGCTTAGGTAAATTATCATATGTCACAAAACCGTTAAAGCTCCTGTTCAAAAATGATGCTCCGAAATAAACTTCTGTCACCTCAGTGATACATTTTGGAATGGTACCTAAAGTTTAAAGCAGAAATAGGGTCACTTTTGAAATTTTCATTTTTGACCTATTCGATAGGACCGGGGCTTAGGTAAGTTATCATATGTCACAAAACCGTTAAAGCTCCTGTTCAAAAAGGATGCTCCGAAATAAACTTCTGTCACCTCAGTGCTACATATTGGAATGGTACCTAAAGTTTAAAGCAGAAATAGGGGGACTTTTGAAATTTACATTTTTGACCAATGCGATAGGTCTGGGGCTTAGGTAAGTTATCATATGTCACAAAACCGTTAAAGCTCCTGTTCAAAAATGATGCTCCGAAATCAACTTCTGTCACCTCAGTGCTACATATTGCAATGGTACCTAAAGTCTAAAGCAGAAATTGGGGCACTTTTAAAATTTTCATTTTTAACCAATTCGATAGGTCCGCGGCTTAGGTAAGTTATCATATGTCACAAAACCGTTAAAGCTCCTTTTCAAAAATGATGCTCAGAAGCCAACTTCTTTCACCTCAGTGATACATTTTGGAATGGTACCTAAAGTTTAAAGCAGAAATAGGGGCACTTTTGAAATTTTCATTTTTGACCAATTCGATAGGTCCGGGGCTTAGGTAAGTTATCATATGTCACAAAACCGTTAAAGCTCCTGTTCAAAAATTATGCTCCGAAATCAACTTCTGTCACCTCAGTGATACATTTTGGAATGGTACCTAAAGTTTAAAGCAGAAATAGGGGCACTTTTGAAATTTTCATTTTTTGACCAATTCGATAGGTCCGGGGCTTAGGTAAGTTATCATATGTCACAAAACCGTTAAAGCTCCTGTTCAAAAATTATGCTCCGAAATCAACTTCTGTCACCTCAGTGATACATTTTGGAATGGTACTTAAAGTTTAAAGCAGAAATAGGGGCACTTTTGAAATTTTCATTTTTGACCAATTCGATAGGTCCGGGGCTTAAGTAAGTTATCATATGTCACAGAACCGTTAAAGCTTTTGTTCAAAAAGGATGCTTCTAAGCCAACTTCTGTCACCTCAGTGATACATTTTGTAATGGTACCTAAAGTTTAAAGCAGAAATAGTGGCACTTTTGAAATTTTCATTTTTGACCAATTCGATAGGTCCGGGGCTTAGGTAAGTTATCATATGTCACAAAACCGTTAAAGCTCCTGTTCAAAAATGATGCTCCGAAATAAACTTATGTCACCTCAGTGATACATTTTGGAATGGTACCTAAAGTTTAAAGCAGAAATAGGGGCACTTTTGAAATTTTCATTTTGGACCAATTCGATAGGTCCGGGGCTTAGGTAAGTTATCATATGTCACAAAACCGTTAAAGCTCCTGTTCAAAAATTATGCTCCAAAATAAACTTCTGTCACCTCAGTGATACATTTTGGAATGGTACCTAAAGTTTAAAGCAGAAATAGGGGCACTTTTGAAATTTTCATTTTTGACCAATTCGATAGGTCCGGGGCTTAGGTAAGTTATCATATGTCACAAAACCGTTAAAGCTCCTGTTCAAAAATTATGCTCCAAAATAAACTTCTGTCACCTCAGTGCTACATATTGCAATGGTACCTAAAGTTTAAAGCTGAAATTGGTGCTCTTTTAAAATTTTCATTTTTGACCAATTCGATAGGTCCGGGGCTTAGGTAAGTTATCATATGTCACAAAACCGTTAAAGCTCCTGTTCAAAAATTATGCTCCGAAATCAACTTCTGTCACCTCAGTGATACATTTTGGAATGGTACCTAAAGTTTAAAGCAGAAATAGGGGCACTTTTGAAATTTTCATTTTTGACCAATTCGATAGGTCCGGGGCTTAGGTAAGTTATCATATGTCACAAAACCGTTAAAGCTCCTGTTCAAAAATTATGCTCCAAAATAAACTTCTGTCACCTCAGTGCTACATATTGCAATGGTACCTAAAGTTTAAAGCTGAAATTGGTGCTCTTTTAAAATTTTCATTTTTGACCAATTCGATAGGTCCGGGGCTTAGGTAAGTTATCATATGTCACAAAACCATTAAAGCTCCTGTTAAAAAATGATGCTCCGAAATAAACTTATGTCACCTCAGTGATACATTTTGGAATGGTACCTAAAGTTTAAAGCTGAAATTGGTGCACTTTTAAAATTTTCATTTTTGACCAATTCGATAGGTCCGGGGCTTAGGTAAGTTAACATATGTCACAGAACCGTTAAAGCTCCTGTTCAAAAATGATGCTCCAAAGCCAACTTCTGTCACCTCAGTGATACATTTTGAAAAGGTACCTAAAGTTTAAAGCAGAAATTGTGGCACTTTTGAAATTTTCATTTTTAACCAATTCGATAGGTCCGGTGCTTAGGTAAGTTTTTATATGTCACAAAACCGTTAAAGCTCCTGTTTAAAAATGATGCTCCGAAATCAACTTCTGTCACCTCAGTGCTACATATTGGAATGGCACCTAAAGTTTAAAGCAGAAATAGGGGTACTTTTAACATTTTCATTTTTGACCAATGCGATAGGTCCGGGGCTTAGGTAAATTATCATATGTCACAAAACCGTTAAAGCTCCTGTTCAAAAAGGATGCTCCGAAATAAACTTCTGTCACCTCAGTGCTACATATTGGAATGGTACCTAAAGTTTAAAGCAGAAATAGGGGGACTTTTGAAATTTTCATTTTTGACCAATGCGATAGGTCCGGGGCTTAGGTAAGTTATCATATGTCACAAAACCGTTAAAGCTCCTGTTCAAAAAGGATGCTCCGAAATAAACTTCTGTCACCTCAGTGCTACATATTGCAATGGTACCTAAAGTTTAAAGCAGAAATTGGGGCACTTTTAAAATTTTCATTTTTAACCAATTCGATAGGTCCGCGGCTTAGGTAAGTTATCATATGTCACAAAACCGTTAAAGCTCCTTTTGAAAAATGAAGCTCAGAAGCCAACTTCTTTCACCTCAGTGATATATTTTGGAATGGTACCTAAAGTTTAAAGCAGAAACAGGGGCACTTTTGAAATTTTCATTTTTGACCAATTCGATAGGTCCGGGGCTTAGGTAAGTTATCATATGTCACAAAACCGTTAAAGCTCCTGTTCAAAAATTATGCTCCGAAATCAACTTCTGTCACCTCAGTGATACATTTTGGAATGGTACTTAAAGTTTAAAGCAGAAATAGGGGCACTTTTGAAATTTTCATTTTTGACCAATTCGATAGGTCTGGGGCTTAAATAAGTTATCATATGTCACAGAACCGTTAAAGCTTTTGTTCAAAAAGGATGCTTCTAAGCCAACTTCTGTCACCTCAGTGATACATTTTGTAATGGTACCTAAAGTTTAAAGCAGAAATAGGGGCACTTTTGAAATTTTCATTTTTGACCAATTCGATAGGTCCGGGGCTTAGGTATGTTATCATATGTCACAAAACCGTTAAAGCTCCTGTTCAAAAATGATGCTCCGAAATAAACTTATGTCACCTCAGTGATACATTTTGGAATGGTACCTAAAGTTTAAAGCTGAAATTGGTGCAATTTTAAAATTTTCATTTTTGACCAATTCGATAGGTCCGGGGCTTATGTAAGTTATCATATGTCACAGAAACGTTAAAGCTCCTGTTCAAAAATGATGCTCAGAAGCCAACTTCTATAACCTCAGTGATACATTTTGGAATGGTACCTAAAGTTTAAAGCAGAAATAGGGGGACTTTTGAAATTTTAATTTTTGACCAATTCGATAGGTCCGGGGCTTAGGTAAGTTATCATATGTCACAAAACCATTAAAGCTCCTGTACAAAAATTATGCTCCGAAATCAACTTCTGTCACCACAGTGATACATTTTGGAATGGTACCTAAAGTTTAAAGCAGAAATAGGGGCACTTTTGAAATTTTCATTTTTGACCAATTCAATAGGTCCGGGGCTTAGGTAAGTTATCATATGTCACAAAACCGTTAAAGCTCCTGTTCAAAAATTATGCTCCGAAATCAACTTCTGTCACCTCAGTGATACATTTTGGAATGGTACCTAAAGTTTAAAGCAGAAATAGGGGCACTTTTGAAATTTTCATTTTTTACCAATTCGATAGGTCCGGGGCTTAGGTAAGTTATCATATGTCACAAAACCGTTAAAGCTCCTGTTCAAAAATTATGCTCCGAAATAAACTTCTGTCACCTCAGTGCTACATATTGCAATGGTACCTAAAGTTTAAAGCTGAAATTGGTGCTCTTATAAAATTTTCATTTTTGACCAATTCGATAGGTCCGGGGCTTAGGTAAGTAATCATATGTCACAAAACCGTTAAAGCTCCTGTTCAAAAATGATGCTCCGAAATAAACTTATGTCACCTCAGTGATACATTTTGGAATGGTACCTAAAGTTTAAAGCAGAAATAGGGGCACTTTTGAAATTTTCATTTTTTGACCAATTCGATAGGTCCGGGGCTTAGGTAAGTTATCATATGTCACAAAACCGTTAAAGCTCCTGTTCAAAAATTATGCTCCGAAATCAACTTCTGTCACCTCAGTGATACATTTTGGAATGGTACCTAAAGTTTAAAGCTGAAATTGGTGCAATTTTAAAATTTTCATTTTTGACCAATTCGATAGGTCCGGGGCTTATGTAAGTTATCATATGTCACAGAACCGTTAAAGCTCCTGTTCAAAAATGATGCTCAGAAGCCAACTTCTGTAACCTCAGAGATACATTTTGGAATGGTACCTAAAGTTTAAAGCAGAAATAGGGGGACTTTTGAAATTTTCATTTTTGACCAATTCGATAGGTCCGGGGCTTAGGTAAGTTATCATATGTCACAAAACCGTTAAAGCTCCTGTTCAAAAATTATGCTCCGAAATCAACTTCTGTCACCACAGTGATACATTTTGGAATGGTACCTAAAGTTTAAAGCAGAAATAGGGGCACTTTTGAAATTTTCATTTTTGACCAATTCAATAGGTCCGGGGCTTAGGTAAGTTATCATATGTCACAAAACCGTTAAAGCTCCTGTTCAAAAATTATGCTCCGAAATCAACTTCTGTCACCTCAGTGATACATTTTGGAATGGTACCTAAAGTTTAAAGCAGAAATAGGGGCACTTTTGAAATTTTCATTTTTGACCAATTCGATAGGTCCGGGGCTTAGGTAAGTTATCATATGTCACAAAACCGTTAAAGCTCCTGTTCAAAAATTATGCTCCAAAATAAACTTCTGTCACCTCAGTGCTACATATTGCAATGGTACCTAAAGTTTAAAGCTGAAATTGGTGCTCTTTTAAAATTTTCATTTTTGACCAATTCGATAGGTCCGGGGCTTAGGTAAGTTATCATATGTCACAAAACCATTAAAGCTCCTGTTAAAAAATGATGCTCCGAAATAAACTTATGTCACCTCAGTGATACATTTTGGAATGGTACCTAAAGTTTAAAGCTGAAATTGGTGCACTTTTAAAATTTTCATTTTTGACCAATTCGATAGGTCCGGGGCTTAGGTAAGTTAACATATGTCACAGAACCGTTAAAGCTCCTTTTCAAAAATGATGCTCCAAAGCCAACTTCTGTCACCTCAGTGATACATTTTGAAAAGGTACCTAAAGTTTAAAGCAGAAATTGTGGCACTTTTGAAATTTTCATTTTTGACCAATTCGATAGGTCCGGGGCTTAGGTAAGTTTTTATATGTCACAAAACCGTTAAAGCTCCTGTTTAAAAATGATGCTCCGAAATCAACTTCTGTCACCTCAGTGCTACATATTGGAATGGCACCTAAAGTTTAAAGCAGAAATAGGGGTACTTTTAACATTTTCATTTTTGACCAATGCGATAGGTCCGGGGCTTAGGTAAATTATCATATGTCACAAAACCGTTAAAGCTCCTGTTCAAAAAGGATGCTCCGAAATAAACTTCTGTCACCTCAGTGCTACATATTGGAATGGTACCTAAAGTTTAAAGCAGAAATAGGGGGACTTTTGAAATTTTCATTTTTGACCAATGCGATAGGTCCGGGGCTTAGGAAGTTATCATATGTCACAAAACCGTTAAAGCTCCTGTTCAAAAAGGATGCTCCGAAATAAACTTCTGTCACCTCAGTGCTACATATTGCAATGGTACCTAAAGTTTAAAGCAGAAATTGGGGCACTTTTAAAATTTTCATTTTTAACCAATTCGATAGGTCCGCGGCTTAGGTAAGTTATCATATGTCACAAAACCGTTAAAGCTCCTTTTAAAAAATGATGCTCAGAAGCCAACTTCTTTCACCTCAGTGATACATTTTGGAATGGTACCTAAAGTTTAAAGCAGAAACAGGCGCACTTTTGAAATTTTCATTTTTGACCAATTCGATAGGTCCGGGGCTTAGGTAAGTTATCATATGTCACAAAACTGTTAAAGCTCCTGTTCAAAAATTATGCTCCGAAATCAACTTCTGTCACCTCAGTGATACATTTTGGAATGGTACTTAAAGTTTAAAGCAGAAATAGGGGCACTTTTGAAATTTTCATTTTTGACCAATTCGATAGGTCTGGGGCTTAAGTAAGTTATCATATGTCACAGAACCGTTAAAGCTTTTGTTCAAAAAGGATGCTTCTAAGCCAACTTCTGTCACCTCAGTGATACATTTTGTAATGGTACCTAAAGTTTAAAACAGAAATAGGGGCACTTTTGAAATTTTCATTTTTGACCAATTCGATAGGTCCGGGGCTTAGGTAAGTTATCATATGTCACAAAACCGTTAAAGCTCCTGTTCAAAAATTATGCTCCGAAATAAACTTATGTCACCTCAGTGATACATTTTGGAATGGTACCTAAAGTTTAAAGCTGAAATTGGTGCAATTTGAAAATTTTCATTTTTGACCAATTCGATAGGTCCGGGGCTTATGTAAGTTAACATATGTCACAGAAACGGTAAAGCTCCTGTTCAAAAATGATGCTCAGAAGCCAACTTCTATAACCTCAGTGATACATTTTGGAATGGTACCTAAAGTTTAAAGCAGAAATAGGGGGACTTTTGAAATTTTCATTTTTGACCAATTCGATAGGTCCGGGGCTTAGGTAAGTTATCATATGTCACAAAACCGTTAAAGCTCCTGTACAAAAATTATGCTCCGAAATCAACTTCTGTCACCACAGTGATACATTTTGGAATGGTACCTAAAGTTTAAAGCAGAAATAGGGGCACTTTTGAAATTTTCATTTTTGACCAATTCAATAGGTCCGGGGCTTAGGTAAGTTATCATATGTCACAAAACCGTTAAAGCTCCTGTTCAAAAATTATGCTCCGAAATCAACTTCTGTCACCTCAGTGATACATTTTGGAATGGTACCTAAAGTTTAAAGCAGAAATAGGGGCACTTTTGAAATTTTCATATTTTACCAATTCGATAGGTCCGGGGCTTAGGTAAGTTATCATATGTCACAAAACCGTTAAAGCTCCTGTTCAAAAATGATGCTCCGAAATAAACTTCTGTCACCTCAGTGCTACATATTGCAATGGTACCTAAAGTTTAAAGCTGAAATTGGTGCTCTTATAAAATTTTCATTTTTGACCAATTCGATAGGTCCGGGGCTTAGGTAAGTAATCATATGTCACAAAACCGTTAAAGCTCCTGTTCAAAAATGATGCTCCGAAATAAACTTATGTCACCTCAGTGATACATTTTGGAATGGTACCTAAAGTTTAAAGCAGAAATAGGGGCACTTTTGAAATTTTCATTTTTTGACCAATTCGATAGGTCCGGGGCTTAGGTAAGTTATCATATGTCACAAAACCGTTAAAGCTCCTGTTCAAAAATTATGCTCCGAAATCAACTTCTGTCACCTCAGTGATACATTTTGGAATGGTACTTAAAGTTTAAAGCAGAAATAGGGGCACTTTTGAAATTTTCATTTTTGACCAATTTGATAGGTCCGGGGCTTAAGTAAGTTATCATATGTCACAGAACCGTTAAAGCTTTTGTTCAAAAAGGATGCTTCTAAGCCAACTTCTGTCACCTCAGTGATACATTTTGTAATGGTACCTAAAGTTTAAAGCAGAAATAGGGGCACTTTTGACATTTTCATTTTTGACCAATTCGATAGGATCGGGGCTTAGGTAAGTTATCATATGTCACAAAACCGTTAAAGCTCCTGTTCAAAAATGATGCTCCGAAATAAACTTATGTCACCTCAGTGATACATTTTGGAATGGTACCTAAAGTTTAAAGCTGAAATTGGTGCAATTTTAAAATTTTCATTTTTGACCAATTCGATAGGTCCGGGGCTTATGTAAGTTATCATATGTCACAGAACCGTTAAAGCTCCTGTTCAAAAATGATGCTCAGAAGCCAACTTCTGTAACCTCAGAGATACATTTTGGAATGGTACCTAAAGTTTAAAGCAGAAATAGGGGGACTTTTGAAATTTTCATTTTTGACCAATTCGATAGGTCCGGGGCTTAGGTAAGTTATCATATGTCACAAAACCGTTAAAGCTCCTGTTCAAAAATTATGCTCCGAAATCAACTTCTGTCACCACAGTGATACATTTTGGAATGGTACCTAAAGTTTAAAGCAGAAATAGGGGCACTTTTGAAATTTTCATTTTTGACCAATTCAATAGGTCCGGGGCTTAGGTAAGTTATCATATGTCACAAAACCGTTAAAGCTCCTGTTCAAAAATTATGCTCCGAAATCAACTTCTGTCACCTCAGTGATACATTTTGGAATGGTACCTAAAGTTTAAAGCAGAAATAGGGGCACTTTTGAAATTTTCATTTTTGACCAATTCGATAGGTCCGGGGCTTAGGTAAGTTATCATATGTCACAAAACCGTTAAAGCTCCTGTTCAAAAATTATGCTCCAAAATAAACTTCTGTCACCTCAGTGCTACATATTGCAATGGTACCTAAAGTTTAAAGCTGAAATTGGTGCTCTTATAAAATTTTCATTTTTGACCAATTCGATAGGTCCGGGGCTTAGGTAAGTAATCATATGTCACAAAACCGTTAAAGCTCCTGTTCAAAAATGATGCTCCGAAATAAACTTATGTCACCTCAGTGATACATTTTGGAATGGTACCTAAAGTTTAAAGCAGAAATAGGGGCACTTTTGAAATTTTCATTTTTTGACCAATTCGATAGGTCCGGGGCTTAGGTAAGTTATCATATGTCACAAAACCGTTAAAGCTCCTGTTCAAAAATTATGCTCCGAAATCAACTTCTGTCACCTCAGTGATACATTTTGGAATGGTACTTAAAGTTTAAAGCAGAAATAGGGGCACTTTTGAAATTTTCATTTTTGACCAATTTGATAGGTCCGGGGCTTAAGTAAGTTATCATATGTCACAGAACCGTTAAAGCTTTTGTTCAAAAAGGATGCTTCTAAGCCAACTTCTGTCACCTCAGTGATACATTTTGTAATGGTACCTAAAGTTTAAAGCAGAAATAGGGGCACTTTTGAAATTTTCATTTTTGACCAATTCGATAGGTCCGGGGCTTAGGTAAGTTATCATATGTCACAAAACCGTTAAAGCTCCTGTTCAAAAATGATGCTCCGAAATAAACTTATGTCACCTCAGTGATACATTTTGGAATGGTACCTAAAGTTTAAAGCTGAAATTGGTGCAATTTTAAAATTTTCATTTTTGACCAATTCGATAGGTCCGGGGCTTATGTAAGTTATCATATGTCACAGAACCGTTAAAGCTCCTGTTCAAAAATGATGCTCAGAAGCCAACTTCTGTAACCTCAGAGATACATTTTGGAATGGTACCTAAAGTTTAAAGCAGAAATAGGGGGACTTTTGAAATTTTCATTTTTGACCAATTCGATAGGTCCGGGGCTTAGGTAAGTTATCATATGTCACAAAACCGTTAAAGCTCCTGTTCAAAAATTATGCTCCGAAATCAACTTCTGTCACCACAGTGATACATTTTGGAATGGTACCTAAAGTTTAAAGCAGAAATAGGGGCACTTTTGAAATTTTCATTTTTGACCAATTCAATAGGTCCGGGGCTTAGGTAAGTTATCATATGTCACAAAACCGTTAAAGCTCCTGTTCAAAAATTATGCTCCGAAATCAACTTCTGTCACCTCAGTGATACATTTTGGAATGGTACCTAAAGTTTAAAGCAGAAATAGGGGCACTTTTGAAATTTTCATTTTTGACCAATTCGATAGGTCCGGGGCTTAGGTAAGTTATCATATGTCACAAAACCGTTAAAGCTCCTGTTCAAAAATTATGCTCCAAAATAAACTTCTGTCACCTCAGTGCTACATATTGCAATGGTACCTAAAGTTTAAAGCTGAAATTGGTGCTCTTTTAAAATTTTCATTTTTGACCAATTCGATAGGTCCGGGGCTTAGGTAAGTTATCATATGTCACAAAACCATTAAAGCTCCTGTTAAAAAATGATGCTCCGAAATAAACTTATGTCACCTCAGTGATACATTTTGGAATGGTACCTAAAGTTTAAAGCTGAAATTGGTGCACTTTTAAAATTTTCATTTTTGACCAATTCGATAGGTCCGGGGCTTAGGTAAGTTAACATATGTCACAGAACCGTTAAAGCTCCTGTTCAAAAATGATGCTCCAAAGCCAACTTCTGTCACCTCAGTGATACATTTTGAAAAGGTACCTAAAGTTTAAAGCAGAAATTGTGGCACTTTTGAAATTTTCATTTTTGACCAATTCGATAGGTCCGGGGCTTAGGCAAGTTTTTATATGTCACAAAACCGTTAAAGCTCCTGTTTAAAAATGATGCTCCGAAATCAACTTCTGTCACCTCAGTGCTACATATTGGAATGGCACCTAAAGTTTAAAGCAGAAATAGGGGTACTTTTAACATTTTCATTTTTGACCAATGCGATAGGTCCGGGGCTTAGGTAAATTATCATATGTCACAAAACCGTTAAAGCTCCTGTTAAAAAAGGATGCTCCGAAATAAACTTCTGTCACCTCAGTGCTACATATTGGAATGGTACCTAAAGTTTAAAGCAGAAATAGGGGGACTTTTGAAATTTTCATTTTTGACCAATGCGATAGGTCCGGGGCTTAGGTAAGTTATCATATGTCACAAAACCGTTAAAGCTCCTGTTCAAAAAGGATGCTCCGAAATAAACTTCTGTCACCTCAGTGCTACATATTGGAATGGTACCTAAAGTTTAAAGCAGAAATAGGGGGACTTTTGAAATTTTCATTTTTGACCAATGCAATAGGTCCGGGGCTTAGGTAAGTTATCATATGTCACAAAACCGTTAAAGCTCCTGTTCAAAATGTATGCTCCGAAATTAACTTCTGTCACCTCAGTGCTACATATTGGAATGGTACCTAAAGTTTAAACCAGAAATTCGGGCACTTTTCAAATTTTCATTTTTGACCAATGCGACAGGTCCGGGGCTTAGGTAAGTTATCATATGTCACAAAACCGTTAAAGCTCCTGTTCAAAAAGGATGCTCCGAAATAAACTTCTGTCACCTCAGTGATACATTTTGGAATGGTACCTAAAGTTTAAAGCTGAAATTGGTGCACTTTTAAAATTTTCATTTTTGACGAATTCGATAGGTCCGGGGCTTAGGTAAGTTAACATATGTCACAGAACCGTTAAAGCTCCTGTTCAAAAATTATGCTCCAAAGCCAACTTCTGTCACCTCAGTGATACATTTTGAAAAGGTACCTAAAGTTTAAAGCAGAAATTGTGGCACTTTTGAAATTTTCATTTTTGACCAATTCGATAGGTCCGGGGCTTAGGCAAGTTTTTATATGTCACAAAACCGTTAAAGCTCCTGTTTAAAAATGATGCTCCGAAATCAACTTCTGTCACCTCAGTGCTACATATTGGAATGGCACCTAAAGTTTAAAGCAGAAATAGGGGTACTTTTAACATTTTCATTTTTGACCAATGCGATAGGTCCGGGGCTTAGGTAAATTATCATATGTCACAAAACCGTTAAAGCTCCTGTTCAAAAAGGATGCTCCGAAATAAACTTCTGTCACCTCAGTGCTACATATTGGAATGGTACCTAAAGTTTAAAGCAGAAATAGGGGGACTTTTGAAATTTTCATTTTTGACCAATGCGATAGGTCCGGGGCTTAGGTAAGTTATCATATGTCACAAAACCGTTAAAGCTCCTGTCAAAAAGGATACTCCGAAATAAACTTCTGTCACCTCAGTGCTACATATTGGAATGGTACCTAAAGTTTAAAGCAGAAATAGGGGGACTTTTGAAATTTTCATTTTTGACCAATGCGATAGGTCCGGGGCTTAGGTAAGTTATCATATGTCACAAAACCGTTAAAGCTCCTGTTCAAAATGTATGCTCCGAAATTAACTTCTGTCACCTCAGTGCTACATATTGGAATGGTACCTAAAGTTTAAACCAGAAATTCGGGCACTTTTCAAATTTTCATTTTTGACCAATGCGACAGGTCCGGGGCTTAGGTAAGTTATCATATGTCACAAAACCGTTAAAGCTCCTGTTCAAAAAGGATGCTCCGAAATAAACTTCTGTCACCTCAGTGATACATTTTGGAATGGTACCTAAAGTTTAAAGCTGAAATTGGTGCACTTTTAAAATTTTCATTTTTGACCAATTCGATAGGTCCGGGGCTTAGGTAAGTTAACATATGTCACAGAACCGTTAAAGCTCCTGTTCAAAAATGATGCTCCAAAGCCAACTTCTGTCACCTCAGTGATACATTTTGAAAAGGTACCTAAAGTTTAAAGCAGAAATTGTGGCACTTTTGAAATTTTCATTTTTGACCAATTCGATAGGTCCGGGGCTTAGGTAAGTTTTTATATGTCACAAAACCGTTAAAGCTCCTGTTTAAAAATGATGCTCCGAAATCAACTTCTGTCACCTCAGTGCTACATATTGGAATGGCACCTAAAGTTTAAAGCAGAAATAGGGGTACTTTTAACATTTTCATTTTTGACCAATGCGATAGGTCCGGGGCTTAGGTAAATTATCATATGTCACAAAACCGTTAAAGCTCCTGTTCAAAAAGGATGCTCCGAAATAAACTTCTGTCACCTCAGTGATACATTTTGGAATGGTACCTAAAGTTTAAAGCAGAAATAGGGGGACTTTTAAAATTTTCATTTTTGACCAATTCGATAGGTCCGGGGCTTAGGTAAGTTAACATATGTCACAGAACCGTTAAAGCTCCTGTTCAAAAATGATGCTCCACAGCCAACTTCTGTCACCTCAGTGATACATTTTGGAATGGTACCTAAAGTTTAAAGCAGAAATTGGGGCACTTTTGAAATTTTCATTTTTGACCAATGCGATAGGTCCGGGACTTAGGTAAGTTATTATATGTCACAAAACCGTTAAAGCTCCTGTTTAAAAATTATGCTCCGAAATCAACTTCTGTCACCTCAGTGCTACATATTGGAATGGTACCTAAAGTTTTAAGCAGAAATTGGGGCACTTTTAACATTTTCATTTTTGACCAATGCGATAGGTCCGGGGCTTAGGTAAATTATCATATGTCACAAAACCGTTAAAGCTCCTGTTCAAAAATGATGCTCCGAAATAAACTTCTGTCACCTCAGTGATACATTTTGGAATGGTACCTAAAGTTTAAAGCAGAAATAGGGTCACTTTTGAAATTTTCATTTTTGACCAATTCGATAGGTCCGGGGCTTAGGTAAGTTATCATGTCACAAAACCGTTAAAGCTCCTGTTCAAAAAGGATGCTCCGAAATAAACTTCTGTCACCTCAGTGCTACATATTGGAATGGTACCTAAAGTTTAAAGCAGAAATAGGGGGACTTTTGAAATTTACATTTTTGACCAATGCGATAGGTCTGGGGCTTAGGTAAGTTATCATATGTCACAAAACCGTTAAAGCTCCTGTTCAAAAATTGTGCTCCGAAATCAACTTCTGTCACCTCAGTGCTACATATTGCAATGGTACCTAAAGTTTAAAGCAGAAATTGGGGCACTTTTAAAATTTTCATTTTTAACCAATTCGATAGGTCCGGGGCTTAGGTAAGTTATCATATGTCACAAAACCATTAAAGCTCCTGTTCAAAAATGATGCTCAGAAGCCAACTTCTGTCACCTCAGTGATACATTTTGGAATGGTACCTAAAGTTTAAAGCAGAAATAGGGGCACTTTTGAAATTTTCATTTTTGACCAATTCGATAGGTCCGGGGCTTAGGTAAGTTATCATATGTCACAAAACCGTTAAAGCTCCTGTTCAAAAATATGCTCTGAAATAAACTTATGTCACCTCAGTGATACATTTTGGAATGGTAGCTAAAATTTAAAGCAGAAATAGGGGCACTTTTGACATTTTCATTTTTGACCAATTCGATAGGTCTGGGGCTTAAGTAAGTTATCATATGTCACAGAACCGTTAAAGATTTTGTTCAAAAAGGATGCTTCTAAGCCAACTTCTGTCACCTCAGTGATACATTTTGTAATGGTACCTAAAGTTTAAAGCAGAAATAGGGGCACTTTTGAAATGTTCCTTTTTGACCAATTCGATAGGTCCGGGGCTTAGGTAAGTTATCATATGTCACAAAACCGTTAAAGCTCCTGTTCAAAAATGATGCTCCGAAATAAACTTATGTCACCTCAGTGATACATTTTGGAATGGTACCTAAAGTTTAAAGCTGAAATTGGTGCAATTTTAAAATTTTCATTTTTGACCAATTCGATAGGTCCGGGGCTTATGTAAGTTATCATATGTCACAGTACCGTTAAAGCTCCTGTTAAAAAATGATGCTCAGAAGCCAACTTCTATAACCTCAGTGATACATTTTGGAATGGTACCTAAAGTTTAAAGCAGAAATAGGGGGACTTTTGAAATTTTAATTTTTGACCAATTCGATAGGTCTGGGGCTTAGGTAAGTTATCATATGTCACAAAACCGTTAAAGCTCCTGTTCAAAAATTATGCTCCGAAATCAACTTCTGTCACCTCAGTGCTACATATTGGAATGGCACCTAAAGTTTAAAGCAGAAATAGGGGTACTTTTAACATTTTCATTTTTGACCAATGCGATAGGTCCGGGGCTTAGGTAAATTATCATATGTCACAAAACCGTTAAAGCTCCTGTTCAAAAAGGATGCTCCGAAATAAACTTCTGTCACCTCAGTGCTACATATTGGAATGGTACCTAAAGTTTAAAGCAGAAATAGGGGGACTTTTGAAATTTTCATTTTTGACCAATGCGATAGGTCCGGGGCTTAGGTAAGTTATCATATGTCACAAAACCGTTAAAGCTCCTGTTCAAAAAGGATGCTCCGAAATAAACTTCTGTCACCTCAGTGCTACATATTGGAATGGTACCTAAAGTTTAAAGCAGAAATAGGGGGACTTTTGAAATTTTCATTTTTGACCAATGCGATAGGTCCGGGGCTTAGGTAAGTTATCATATGTCACAAAACCGTTAAAGCTCCTGTTCAAAATGTATGCTCCGAAATTAACTTCTGTCACCTCAGTGCTACATATTGGAATGGTACCTAAAGTTTAAACCAGAAATTCGGGCACTTTTCAAATTTTCATTTTTGACCAATGCGACAGGTCCGGGGCTTAGGTAAGTTATCATATGTCACAAAACCGTTAAAGCTCCTGTTCAAAAAGGATGCTCCGAAATAAACTTCTGTCACCTCAGTGATACATTTTGGAATGGTACCTAAAGTTTAAAGCTGAAATTGGTGCACTTTTAAAATTTTCATTTTTGACCAATTCGATAGGTCCGGGGCTTAGGTAAGTTAACATATGTCACAGAACCGTTAAAGCTCCTGTTCAAAAATGATGCTCCACAGCCAACTTCTGTCACCTCAGTGATACATTTTGGAATGGTACCTAAAGTTTAAAGCAGAAATTGGGGCACTTTTGAAATTTTCATTTTTGACCAATGCGATAGGTCCGGGACTTAGGTAAGTTATTATATGTCACAAAACCGTTAAAGCTCCTGTTTAAAAATTATGCTCCGAAATCAACTTCTGTCACCTCAGTGCTACATATTGGAATGGTACCTAAAGTTTTAAGCAGAAATTGGGGCACTTTTAACATTTTCATTTTTGACCAATGCGATAGGTCCGGGGCTTAGGTAAATTATCATATGTCACAAAACCGTTAAAGCTCCTGTTCAAAAATGATGCTCCGAAATAAACTTCTGTCACCTCAGTGATACATTTTGGAATGGTACCTAAAGTTTAAAGCAGAAATAGGGTCACTTTTGAAATTTTCATTTTTGACCAATTCGATAGGTCCGGGGCTTAGGTAAGTTATCATGTCACAAAACCGTTAAAGCTCCTGTTCAAAAAGGATGCTCCGAAATAAACTTCTGTCACCTCAGTGCTACATATTGGAATGGTACCTAAAGTTTAAAGCAGAAATAGGGGGACTTTTGAAATTTACATTTTTGACCAATGCGATAGGTCTGGGGCTTAGGTAAGTTATCATATGTCACAAAACCGTTAAAGCTCCTGTTCAAAAATTGTGCTCCGAAATCAACTTCTGTCACCTCAGTGCTACATATTGCAATGGTACCTAAAGTTTAAAGCAGAAATTGGGGCACTTTTAAAATTTTCATTTTTAACCAATTCGATAGGTCCGGGGCTTAGGTAAGTTATCATATGTCACAAAACCATTAAAGCTCCTGTTCAAAAATGATGCTCAGAAGCCAACTTCTGTCACCTCAGTGATACATTTTGGAATGGTACCTAAAGTTTAAAGCAGAAATAGGGGCACTTTTGAAATTTTCATTTTTGACCAATTCGATAGGTCCGGGGCTTAGGTAAGTTATCATATGTCACAAAACCGTTAAAGCTCCTGTTCAAAAATATGCTCTGAAATAAACTTATGTCACCTCAGTGATACATTTTGGAATGGTAGCTAAAATTTAAAGCAGAAATAGGGGCACTTTTGACATTTTCATTTTTGACCAATTCGATAGGTCTGGGGCTTAAGTAAGTTATCATATGTCACAGAACCGTTAAAGATTTTGTTCAAAAAGGATGCTTCTAAGCCAACTTCTGTCACCTCAGTGATACATTTTGTAATGGTACCTAAAGTTTAAAGCAGAAATAGGGGCACTTTTGAAATGTTCCTTTTTGACCAATTCGATAGGTCCGGGGCTTAGGTAAGTTATCATATGTCACAAAACCGTTAAAGCTCCTGTTCAAAAATGATGCTCCGAAATAAACTTATGTCACCTCAGTGATACATTTTGGAATGGTACCTAAAGTTTAAAGCTGAAATTGGTGCAATTTTAAAATTTTCATTTTTGACCAATTCGATAGGTCCGGGGCTTATGTAAGTTATCATATGTCACAGAACCGTTAAAGCTCCTGTTAAAAAATGATGCTCAGAAGCCAACTTCTATAACCTCAGTGATACATTTTGGAATGGTACCTAAAGTTTAAAGCAGAAATAGGGGGACTTTTGAAATTTTAATTTTTGACCAATTCGATAGGTCTGGGGCTTAGGTAAGTTATCATATGTCACAAAACCGTTAAAGCTCCTGTTCAAAAATTATGCTCCGAAATCAACTTCTGTCACCTCAGTGATACATTTTGGAATGGTACCTAAAGTTTAAAGCAGAAATAGGGGCACTTTTGAAATTTTCATTTTTTACCAATTCGATAGGTCCGGGGCTTAGGTAAGTTATCATATGTCACAAAACCGTTAAAGCTCCTGTTCAAAAATTATGCTCCGAAATAAACTTCTGTCACCTCAGTGCTACATATTGCAATGGTACCTAAAGTTTAAAGCTGAAATTGGTGCTCTTATAAAATTTTCATTTTTGACCAATTCGATAGGTCCGGGGCTTAGGTAAGTAATCATATGTCACAAAACCGTTAAAGCTCCTGTTCAAAAATTATGCTCCGAAATCAACTTCTGTCACCTCAGTGATACATTTTGGAATGGTACTTAAAGTTTAAAGCAGAAATAGGGGCACTTTTGAAATTTTCATTTTTGACCAATTCGATAGGTCCGGGGCTTAAGTAAGTTATCATATGTCACAGAACCGTTAAAGCTTTTGTTCAAAAAGGATGCTTCTAAGCCAACTTCTGTCACCTCAGTGATACATTTTGTAATTGTACCTAAAGTTTAAAGCAGAAATAGGGGCACTTTTGAAATTTTCATTTTTGAATAATTCGATAGGTCCGGGGCTTAGGTAAGTTATCATATGTCACAAAACCGTTAAAGCTCCTGTTCAAAAATGATGCTCCGAAATAAACTTATGTCACCTCAGTGATACATTTTGGAATGGTACCTAAAGTTTAAAGCTGAAATTGGTGCAATTTTAAAATTTTCATTTTTGACCAATTCGATAGGTCCGGGGCTTATGTAAGTTATCATATGTCACAGAACCGTTAAAGCTCCTGTTCAAAAATGATGCTCAGAAGCCAACTTCTGTAACCTCAGAGATACATTTTGGAATGGTACCTAAAGTTTAAAGCAGAAATAGGGGGACTTTTGAAATTTTCATTTTTGACCAATTCGATAGGTCCGGGGCTTAGGTAAGTTATCATATGTCACAAAACCGTTAAAGCTCCTGTTCAAAAATTATGCTCCGAAATCAACTTCTGTCACCACAGTGATACATTTTGGAATGGTACCTAAAGTTTAAAGCAGAAATAGGGGCACTTTTGAAATTTTAATTTTTGACCAATTCAATAGGTCCGGGGCTTAGGTAAGTTATCATATGTCACAAAACCGTTAAAGCTCCTGTTCAAAAATTATGCTTCGAAATCAACTTCTGTCACCTCAGTGATACATTTTGGAATGGTACCTAAAGTTTAAAGCAGAAATAGGGGCACTTTTGAAATTTTCATTTTTGACCAATTCGATAGGTCCGGGGCTTAGGTAAGTTATCATATGTCACAAAACCGTTAAAGCTCCTGTTCAAAAATTATGCTCCAAAATAAACTTCTGTCACCTCAGTGCTACATATTGCAATGGTACCTAAAGTTTAAAGCTGAAATTGGTGCTCTTTTAAAATTTTCATTTTTGACCAATTCGATAGGTCCGGGGCTTAGGTAAGTTATCATATGTCACAAAACCATTAAAGCTCCTGTTAAAAAATGATGCTCCGAAATAAACTTATGTCACCTCAGTGATACATTTTGGAATGGTACCTAAAGTTTAAAGCTGAAATTGGTGCACTTTTAAAATTTTCATTTTTGACCAATTCGATAGGTCCGGGGCTTAGGTAAGTTAACATATGTCACAGAACCGTTAAAGCTCCTGTTCAAAAATGATGCTCCAAAGCCAACTTCTGTCACCTCAGTGATACATTTTGAAAAGGTACCTAAAGTTTAAAGCAGAAATTGTGGCACTTTTGAAATTTTCATTTTTGACCAATTCGATAGGTCCGGGGCTTAGGCATGTTTTTATATGTCACAAAACCGTTAAAGCTCCCGTTTAAAAATGATGCTCCGAAATCAACTTCTGTCACCTCAGTGCTACATATTGGAATGGCACCTAAAGTTTAAAGCAGAAATAGGGGTACTTTTAACATTTTCATTTTTGACCAATGCGATAGGTCCGGGGCTTAGGTAAATTATCATATGTCACAAAACCGTTAAAGCTCCTGTTCAAAAAGGATGCTCCGAAATAAACTTCTGTCACCTCAGTGCTACATATTGGAATGGTACCTAAAGTTTAAAGCAGAAATAGGGGGACTTTTGAAATTTTCATTTTTGACCAATGCGATAGGTCCGGGGCTTAGGTAAGTTATCATATGTCACAAAACCGTTAAAGCTCCTGTTCAAAAAGGATGCTCCGAAATAAACTTCTGTCACCTCAGTGCTACATATTGGAATGGTACCTAAAGTTTAAAGCAGAAATAGGGGGACTTTTGAAATTTTCATTTTTGACCAATGCGATAGGTCCGGGGCTTAGGTAAGTTATCATATGTCACAAAACCGTTAAAGCTCCTGTTCAAAATGTATGCTCCGAAATTAACTTCTGTCACCTCAGTGCTACATATTGGAATGGTACCTAAAGTTTAAACCAGAAATTCGGGCACTTTTCAAATTTTCATTTTTGACCAATGCGACAGGTACGGGGCTTAGGTAAGTTATCATATGTCACAAAACCGTTAAAGCTCCTGTTCAAAAAGGATGCTCCGAAATAAACTTCTGTCACCTCAGTGATACATTTTGGAATGGTACCTAAAGTTTAAAGCTGAAATTGGTGCACTTTTAAAATTTTCATTTTTGACCAATTCAATAGGTCCGGGGCTTAGGTAAGTTAACATATGTCACAGAACCGTTAAAGCTCCTGTTCAAAAATGATGCTCCAAAGCCAACTTCTGTCACCTCAGTGATACATTTTGAAAAGGTACCTAAAGTTTAAAGCAGAAATTGTGGCACTTTTGAAATTTTCATTTTTGACCAATTCGATAGGTCCGGGGCTTAGGTAAGTTTTTATATGTCACAAAACCGTTAAAGCTCCTGTTTAAAAATGATGCTCCGAAATCAACTTCTGTCACCTCAGTGCTACATATTGGAATGGCACCTAAAGTTTAAAGCAGAAATAGGGGTACTTTTAACATTTTCATTTTTGACCAATGCGATAGGTCCGGGGCTTAGGTAAATTATCATATGTCACAAAACCGTTAAAGCTCCTGTTCAAAAAGGATGCTCCGAAATAAACTTCTGTCACCTCAGTGCTACATATTGGAATGGTACCTAAAGTTTAAAGCAGAAATAGGGGGACTTTTGAAATTTTCATTTTTGACCAATGCGATAGGTCCGGGGCTTAGGTAAGTTATCATATGTCACAAAACCGTTAAAGCTCCTGTTCAAAAAGGATGCTCCGAAATAAACTTCTGTCACCTCAGTGCTACATATTGGAATGGTACCTAAAGTTTAAAGCAGAAATAGGGGGACTTTTGAAATTTTCATTTTTGACCAATGCGATAGGTCCGGGGCTTAGGTAAGTTATCATATGTCACAAAACCGTTAAAGCTCCTGTTCAAAATGTATGCTCCGAAATTAACTTCTGTCACCTCAGTGCTACATATTGGAATGGTACCTAAAGTTTAAACCAGAAATTCGGGCACTTTTCAAATTTTCATTTTTGACCAATGCGACAGGTCCGGGGCTTAGGTAAGTTATCATATGTCACAAAACCGTTAAAGCTCCTGTTCAAAAAGGATGCTCCGAAATAAACTTCTGTCACCTCAGTGATACATTTTGGAATGGTACCTAAAGTTTAAAGCTGAAATTGGTGCACTTTTAAAATTTTCATTTTTGACCAATTCGATAGGTCCGGGGCTTAGGTAAGTTAACATATGTCACAGAACCGTTAAAGCTCCTGTTCAAAAATGATGCTCCACAGCCAACTTCTGTCACCTCAGTGATACATTTTGGAATGGTACCTAAAGTTTAAAGCAGAAATTGGGGCACTTTTGAAATTTTCATTTTTGACCAATGCGATAGGTCCGGGACTTAGGTAAGTTATTATATGTCACAAAACCGTTAAAGCTCCTGTTTAAAAATTATGCTCCGAAATCAACTTCTGTCACCTCAGTGCTACATATTGGAATGGTACCTAAAGTTTTAAGCAGAAATTGGGGCACTTTTAACATTTTCATTTTTGACCAATGCGATAGGTCCGGGGCTTAGGTAAATTATCATATGTCACAAAACCGTTAAAGCTCCTGTTCAAAAATGATGCTTCGAAATAAACTTCTGTCACCTCAGTGATACATTTTGGAATGGTACCTAAAGTTTAAAGCAGAAATAGGGGGACTTTTGAAATTTTCATTTTTGACCAATGCGATAGGTCCGGGGCTTAGGTAAGTTATCATATGTCACAAAACCGTTAAAGCTCCTGTTCAAAAATTATGCTCCGAAATTAACTTCTGTCACCGCAGTGATACATTTTGGAATGGTACCTACAGTTTAAAGCAGATATAGGGGGACTTTTGAAATTTTCATTTTTTACCAATTCGATAGGTCCGGGGCTTAGGTAAGTTATCATATGTCACAAAACCGTTAAAGCTCCTGTTCAAAAATTATGCTCCGAAATCAACTTCTGTCACCTCAGTGATACATTTTGGAATGGTACCTAAAGTTTAAAGCAGAAATAGGGGCACTTTTGAAATTTTAATTTTTGACCAATGCGATAGGTCCGGGGCTTAGGTAAATTATCATATGTCACAAAACCGTTAAAGCTCCTGTTCAAAAATGATGCTCCGAAATAAACTTCTGTCACCTCAGTGCTACATATTGGAATGGTACCTAAAGTTTAAAGCAGAAATAGGGTCACTTTTGAAATTTTCATTTTTGACCAATTCGATAGGTCCGGGGCTTAGGTAAGTTATCATGTCACAAAACCGTTAAAGCTCCTGTTCAAAAAGGATGCTCCGAAATAAACTTCTGTCACCTCAGTGCTACATATTGGAATGGTACCTAAAGTTTAAAGCAGAAATAGGGGGACTTTTGAAATTTACATTTTTGACCAATGCGATAGGTCTGGGGCTTAGGTAAGTTATCATATGTCACAAAACCGTTAAAGCTCCTGTTCAAAAATTGTGCTCCGAAATCAACTTCTGTCACCTCAGTGCTACATATTGCAATGGTACCTAAAGTTTAAAGCAGAAATTGGGGCACTTTTAAAATTTTCATTTTTAACCAATTCGATAGGTCCGGGGCTTAGGTAAGTTATCATATGTCACAAAACCATTAAAGCTCCTGTTCAAAAATGATGCTCAGAAACCAACTTCTGTCACCTCAGTGATACATTTTGGAATGGTACCTAAAGTTTAAAGCAGAAATAGGGGCACTTTTGAAATTTTCATTTTTGACCAATTCGATAGGTCCGGGGCTTAGGTAAGTTATCATATGTCACAAAACCGTTAAAGCTCCTGTTCAAAAATATGCTCTGAAATAAACTTATGTCACCTCAGTGATACATTTTGGAATGGTAGCTAAAGTTTAAAGCAGAAATAGGGGCACTTTTGACATTTTCATTTTTGACCAATTCGATAGGTCTGGGGCTTAAGTAAGTTATCATATGTCACAGAACCGTTAAAGATTTTGTTCAAAAAGGATGCTTCTAAGCCAACTTCTGTCACCTCAGTGATACATTTTGTAATGGTACCTAAAGTTTAAAGCAGAAATAGGGGCACTTTTGAAATGTTCCTTTTTGACCAATTCGATAGGTCCGGGGCTTAGGTAAGTTATCATATGTCACAAAACCGTTAAAGCTCCTGTTCATAAATGATGCTCCGAAATAAACTTATGTCACCTCAGTGATACATTTTGGAATGGTACCTAAAGATTAAAGCTGAAATTGGTGCAATTTTAAAATTTTCATTTTTGACCAATTCGATAGGTCCGGGGCTTATGTAAGTTATCATATGTCACAGAACCGTTAAAGCTCCTGTTAAAAAATGATGCTCAGAAGCCAACTTCTATAACCTCAGTGATACATTTTGGAATGGTACCTAAAGTTTAAAGCAGAAATAGGGGGACTTTTGAAATTTTAATTTTTGACCAATTCGATAGGTCTGGGGCTTAGGTAAGTTATCATATGTCACAAAACCGTTAAAGCTCCTGTTCAAAAATTATGCTCCGAAATCAACTTCTGTCACCTCAGTGATACATTTTGGAATGGTACCTAAAGTTTAAAGCAGAAATAGGGGCACTTTTGAAATTTTCATTTTTTACCAATTCGATAGGTCCGGGGCTTAGGTAAGTTATCATATGTCACAAAACCGTTAAAGCTCCTGTTCAAAAATTATGCTCCGAAATAAACTTCTGTCACCTCAGTGCTACATATTGCAATGGTACCTAAAGTTTAAAGCTGAAATTGGTGCTCTTATAAAATTTTCATTTTTGACCAATTCGATAGGTCCGGGGCTTAGGTAAGTAATCATATGTCACAAAACCGTTAAAGCTCCTGTTCAAAAATTATGCTCCGAAATCAACTTCTGTCACCTCAGTGATACATTTTGGAATGGTACTTAAAGTTTAAAGCAGAAATAGGGGCACTTTTGAAATTTTCATTTTTGACCAATTCGATAGGTCCGGGGCTTAAGTAAGTTATCATATGTCACAGAACCGTTAAAGCTTTTGTTCAAAAAGGATGCTTCTAAGCCAACTTCTGTCACCTCAGTGATACATTTTGTAATTGTACCTAAAGTTTAAAGCAGAAATAGGGGCACTTTTGAAATTTTCATTTTTGACCAATTCGATAGGTCCGGGGCTTAGGTAAGTTATCATATGTCACAAAACCGTTAAAGCTCCTGTTCAAAAATGATGCTCCGAAATAAACTTATGTCACCTCAGTGATACATTTTGGAATGGTACCTAAAGTTTAAAGCTGAAATTGGTGCAATTTTAAAATTTTCATTTTTGACCAATTCGATAGGTCCGGGGCTTATGTAAGTTATCATATGTCACAGAACCGTTAAAGCTCCTGTTCAAAAATGATGCTCAGAAGCCAACTTCTATAACCTCAGTGATACATTTTGGAATGGTACCTAAAGTTTAAAGCAGAAATAGGGGGACTTTTGAAATTTTAATTTTTGACCAATTCGATAGGTCCGGGGCTTAGGTAAGTTATCATATGTCACAAAACCGTTAAAGCTCCTGTTCAAAAATTATGCTCCGAAATCAACTTCTGTCAACTCAGTGATACATTTTGGAATGGTACCTAAAGTTTAAAGCAGAAATAGGGGCACTTTTGAAATTTTCATTTTTTACCAATTCGATAGGTCCGGGGCTTAGGTAAGTTATCATATGTCACAAAACCGTTAAAGCTCCTGTTCAAAAATTATGCTCCGAAATAAACTTATGTCACCTCAGTGATACATTTTGGAATGGTACCTAAAGTTTAAAGCTGAAATTGGTGCAATTTTTAAATTTTCATTTTTGACCAATTCGATAGGTCCGGGGCTTATGTAAGTTATCATATGTCACAGAACCGTTAAAGCTCCTGTTCAAAAATGATGCTCAGAAGCCAACTTCTGTAACCTCAGAGATACATTTTGGAATGGTACCTAAAGTTTAAAGCAGAAATAGGGGGACCTTTGAAATTTTCATTTTTGACCAATTCGATAGGTCCGGGGCTTAGGTAAGTTATCATATGTCACAAAACCGTTAAAGCTCCTGTTCAAAAATTATGCTCCGAAATCAACTTCTGTCACCACAGTGATACATTTTGGAATGGTACCTAAAGTTTAAAGCAGAAATAGGGGCACTTTTGAAATTTTCATTTTTGACCAATTCAATAGGTCCGGGGCTTAGGTAAGTTATCATATGTCACAAAACCGTTAAAGCTCCTGTTCAAAAATGATGCTCCGAAATCAACTTCTGTCACCTCAGTGATACATTTTGGAATGGTACCTAAAGTTTAAAGCTGAAATTGGTGCTCTTTTAAAATTTTCATTTTTGACCAATTCGATAGGTCCGGGGCTTAGGTAAGTTATCATATGTCACAAAACCGTTAAAGCTCCTGTTAAAAAATGATGCTCCGAAATAAACTTATGTCACCTCAGTGATACATTTTGGAATGGTACCTAAAGTTTAAAGCTGAAATTGGTGCACTTTTAAAATTTTCATTTTTGACCAATTCGATAAGTCCGGGGCTTAGGTAAGTTAACATATGTCACAGAACCGTTAAAGCTCCGGTTAAAAAATGATGCTCCGAAATAAACTTATGTCACCTCAGTGATACATTTTGGAATGGTACCTAAAGTTTAAAGCTGAAATTGGTGCACTTTTAAAATTTTCATTTTTGACCAATTCGATAGGTCCGGGGCTTAGGTAAGTTAACATATGTCACAGAACCGTTAAAGCTCCTGTTCAAAAATGATGCTCCGAAATCAACTTCTGTCACCTCAGTGCTACATATTGGAATGGTACCTAAAGTTTAAAGCAGAAATAGGGGTACTTTTAACATTTTCATTTTTGACCAACGCGATAGGTCCGGGGCTTAGGTAAATTATCATATGTCACAAAACCGTTAAAGCTCCTGTTCAAAAAGGATGCTCCGAAATAAACTTCTGTCACCTCAGTGCTACATATTGGAATGGTACCTAAAGTTTAAAGCAGAAATAGGGGGACTTTTGAAATTTTCATTTTTGACCAATGCGATAGGTCCGGGGCTTAGGTAAGTTATCATATGTCACAAAACCGTTAAAGCTCCTGTTCAAAAAGGATGCTCCGAAATAAACTTCTGTCACCTCAGTGCTACATATTGGAATGGTACCTAAAGTTTAAAGCAGAAATAGGGGGACTTTTGAAATTTTCATTTTTGACCAATGCGATAGGTCCGGGGCTTAGGTAAGTTATCATATGTCACAAAACCGTTAAAGCTCCTGTTCAAAATGTATGCTCCGAAATTAACTTCTGTCACCTCAGTGCTACATATTGGAATGGTACCTAAAGTTTAAACCAGAAATTCGGGCACTTTTCAAATTTTCATTTTTGACCAATGCGACAGGTCCGGGGCTTAGGTAAGTTATCATATGTCACAAAACCGTTAAAGCTCCTGTTCAAAAAGGATGCTCCGAAATAAACTTCTGTCACCTCAGTGATACATTTTGGAATGGTACCTAAAGTTTAAAGCTGAAATTGGTGCACTTTTAAAATTTTCATTTTTGACCAATTCGATAGGTCCGGGGCTTAGGTAAGTTAACATATGTCACAGAACCGTTAAAGCTCCTGTTCAAAAATGATGCTCCACAGCCAACTTCTGTCACCTCAGTGATACATTTTGGAATGGTACCTAAAGTTTAAAGCAGAAATTGGGGCACTTTTGAAATTTTCATTTTTGACCAATGCGATAGGTCCGGGGCTTAGGTAAGTTATTATATGTCACAAAACCGTTAAAGCTCCTGTTTAAAAATTATGCTCCGAAATCAACTTCTGTCACCTCAGTGCTACATATTGGAATGGTACCTAAAGTTTTAAGCAGAAATTCGGGCACTTTTAACATTTTCATTTTTGACCAATGCGATAGGTCCGGGGCTTAGGTAAATTATCATATGTCACAAAACCATTAAAGCTCCTGTTCAAAAATGATGCTCCGAAATAAACTTCTGTCACCTCAGTGATACATTTTGGAATGGTACCTAAAGTTTAAAGCAGAAATAGGGGCACTTTTGACATTTTCATTTTTGACCAATTCGATAGGTCTGGGGCTTAAGTAAGTTATCATATGTCACAGAACCGTTAAAGATTTTGTTCAAAAAGGATGCTTCTAAGCCAACTTCTGTCACCTCAGTGATACATTTTGTAATGGTACCTAAAGTTTAAAGCAGAAATAGGGGCACTTTTGAAATGTTCCTTTTAGACCAATTCGATAGGTCCGGGGCTTAGGTAAGTTATCATATGTCACAAAACCGTTAAAGCTCCTGTTCAAAAATAATGCTCCGAAATAAACTTATGTCACCTCAGTGATACATTTTGGAATGGTACCTAAAGTTTAAAGCTGAAATTGGTGCAATTTTAAAATTTTCATTTTTGACCAATTCGATAGGTCCGGGGCTTATGTAAGTTATCATATGTCACAGAACCGTTAAAGCTCCTGTTCAAAAATGATGCTCAGAAGCCAACTTCTATAACCTCAGTGATACATTTTGGAATGGTACCTAAAGTTTAAAGCAGAAATAGGGGGACTTTTGAAATTTAAATTTTTGACCAATTCGATAGGTCCGGGGCTTAGGTAAGTTATCATATGTCACAAAACCGTTAAAGCTCCTGTTCAAAAATTATGCTCGGAAATCAACTTCTGTCACCTCAGTGATACATTTTGGAATGGTACCTAAAGTTTAAAGCAGAAATAGGGGCACTTTTGAAATTTCATTTTTTACCAATTCGATAGGTCCGGGGCTTAGGTAAGTTATCATATGTCACAAAACCGTTAAAGCTCCTGTTCAAATATTATGCTCCGAAATAAACTTCTGTCACCTCAGTGCTACATATTGCAATGGTACCTAAAGTTTAAAGCTGAAATTGGTGCTCTTATAAAATTTTCATTTTTGACCAATTCGATAGGTCCGGGGCTTAGGTAAGTAATCATATGTCACAAAACCGTTAAAGCTCCTGTTCAAAAATTATGCTCCGAAATCAACTTCTGTCACCTCAGTGCTACATATTGGAATGGTACCTAAAGTTTTAAGCAGAAATTCGGGCACTTTTAACATTTTCATTTTTGACCAATGCGATAGGTCCGGGGCTTAGGTAAATTATCATATGTCACAAAACCATTAAAGCTCCTGTTCAAAAATGATGCTCCGAAATAAACTTCTGTCACCTCAGTGATACATTTTGGAATGGTACCTAAAGTTTAAAGCAGAAATAGGGGCACTTTTGAAATTTTCATTTTTGACCAATTCGATAGGTCCGGGGCTTAAGTAAGTTATCATATGTCACAGAACCGTTAAAGCTTTTGTTCAAAAAGGATGCTTCTAAGCCAACTTCTGTCACCTCAGTGATACATTTTGTAATTGTACCTAAAGTTTAAAGCAGAAATAGGGGCACTTTTGAAATTTTCATTTTTGACCAATTCGATAGGTCCGGGGCTTAGGTAAGTTATCATATGTCACAAAACCGTTAAAGCTCCTGTTCAAAAATGATGCTCCGAAATAAACTTATGTCACCTCAGTGATACATTTTGGAATGGTACCTAAAGTTTAAAGCTGAAATTGGTGCAATTTTAAAATTTTCATTTTTGACCAATTCGATAGGTCCGGGGCTTATGTAAGTTATCATATGTCACAGAACCGTTAAAGCTCCTGTTCAAAAATGATGCTCAGAAGCCAACTTCTATAACCTCAGTGATACATTTTGGAATGGTACCTAAAGTTTTAAGCAGAAAAAGGGGGACTTTTGAAATTTTAATTTTTGACCAATTCGATAGGTCCGGGGCTTAGGTAAGTTATCATATGTCACAAAACCGTTAAAGCTCCTGTTCAAAAATTATGCTCCGAAATCAACTTCTGTCACCTCAGTGATACATTTTGGAATGGTACCTAAAGTTTAAAGCAGAAATAGGGGCACTTTTGAAATTTTCATTTTTTACCAATTCGATAGGTCCGGGGCTTAGGTAAGTTATCATATGTCACAAAACCGTTAAAGCTCCTGTTCAAAAATTATGCTCCGAAATAAACTTATGTCACCTCAGTGATACATTTTGGAATGGTACCTAAAGTTTAAAGCTGAAATTGGTGCAATTTTAAAATTTTCATTTTTGACCAATTCGATAGGTCCGGGGCTTATGTAAGTTATCATATGTCACAGAACCGTTAAAGCTCCTGTTCAAAAATGATGCTCAGAAGCCAACTTCTGTAACCTCAGAGATACATTTTGGAATGGTACCTAAAGTTTAAAGCAGAAATAGGGGGACCTTTGAAATTTTCATTTTTGACCAATTCGATAGGTCCGGGGCTTAGGTAAGTTATCATATGTCACAAAACCGTTAAAGCTCCTGTTCAAAAATTATGCTCCGAAATCAACTTCTGTCACCACAGTGATACATTTTGGAATGGTACCTAAAGTTTAAAGCAGAAATAGGGGCACTTTTGAAATTTTCATTTTTGACCAATTCAATAGGTCCGGGGCTTAGGTAAGTTATCATATGTCACAAAACCGTTAAAGCTCCTGTTCAAAAATCATGCTCCGAAATCAACTTCTGTCACCTCAGTGATACATTTTGGAATGGTACCTAAAGTTTAAAGCTGAAATTGGTGCTCTTTTAAAATTTTCATTTTTGACCAATTCGATAGGTCCGGGGCTTAGGTAAGTTATCATATGTCACAAAACCGTTAAAGCTCCTGTTAAAAAATGATGCTCCGAAATAAACTTATGTCACCTCAGTGATACATTTTGGAATGGTACCTAAAGTTTAAAGCTGAAATTGGTGCACTTTTAAAATTTTCATTTTTGACCAATTCGATAGGTCCGGGGCTTAGGTAAGTTAACATATGTCACAGAACCGTTAAAGCTCCGGTTAAAAAATGATGCTCCGAAATAAACTTCTGTCACCTCAGTGATACATTTTGGAATGGTACCTAAAGTTTAAAGCTGAAATTGGTGCACTTTTAAAATTTTCATTTTTGACCAATTCGATAGGTCCGGGGCTTAGGTAAGTTAACATATGTCACAGAACCGTTAAAGCTCCTGTTCAAAAATGATGCTCCGAAATCAACTTCTGTCACCTCAGTGCTACATATTGGAATGGTACCTAAAGTTTAAAGCAGAAATAGGGGTACTTTTAACATTTTCATTTTTGACCAACGCGATAGGTCCGGGGCTTAGGTAAATTATCATATGTCACAAAACCGTTAAAGCTCCTGTTCAAAAAGGATGCTCCGAAATAAACTTCTGTCACCTCAGTGCTACATATTGGAATGGTACCTAAAGTTTAAAGCAGAAATAGGGGGACTTTTGAAATTTTCATTTTTGACCAATGCGATAGGTCCGGGGCTTAGGTAAGTTATCATATGTCACAAAACCGTTAAAGCTCCTGTTCAAAAAGGATGCTCCGAAATAAACTTCTGTCACCTCAGTGCTACATATTGGAATGGTACCTAAAGTTTAAAGCAGAAATAGGGGGACTTTTGAAATTTTCATTTTTGACCAATGCGATAGGTCCGGGGCTTAGGTAAGCTATCATATGTCACAAAACCGTTAAAGCTCCTGTTCAAAATGTATGCTCCGAAATTAACTTCTGTCACCTCAGTGCTACATATTGGAATGGTACCTAAAGTTTAAAGCAGAAATTGTGGCACTTTTGAAATTTTCATTTTTGACCAATGCGATAGGTCCGGGGCTTAGGTAAGTTATCATATGTCACAAAACCGTTAAAGCTCCTGTTCAAAAAGGATGCTCCGAAATAAACTTCTGTCACCTCAGTGATACATTTTGGAATGGTACCTAAAGTTTAAAGCTGAAATTGGTGCACTTTTAAAATTTTCATTTTTGACCAATTCGATAGGTCCGGGGCTTAGGTAAGTTAACATATGTCACAGAACCGTTAAAGCTCCTGTTCAAAAATGATGCTCCACAGCCAACTTCTGTCACCTCAGTGATACATTTTGGAATGGTACCTAAAGTTTAAAGCAGAAATTGGGGCACTTTTGAAATTTTCATTTTTGACCAATGCGATAGGTCCGGGGCTTAGGTAAGTTATTATATGTCACAAAACCGTTAAAGCTCCTGTTTAAAAATTATGCTCCGAAATCAACTTCTGTCACCTCAGTGCTACATATTGGAATGGTACCTAAAGTTTTAAGCAGAAATTCGGGCACTTTTAACATTTTCATTTTTGACCAATGCGATAGGTCCGGGGCTTAGGTAAATTATCATATGTCACAAAACCGTTAAAGCTCCTGTTCAAAAATGATGCTCCGAAATAAACTTCTGTCACCTCAGTGATACATTTTGGAATGGTACCTAAAGTTTAAAGCAGAAATAGGGGCACTTTTGACATTTTCATTTTTGACCAATTCGATAGGTCTGGGGCTTAAGTAAGTTATCATATGTCACAGAACCGTTAAAGATTTTGTTCAAAAAGGATGCTTCTAAGCCAACTTCTGTCACCTCAGTGATACATTTTGTAATGGTACCTAAAGTTTAAAGCAGAAATAGGGGCACTTTTGAAATGTTCCTTTTTGACCAATTCGATAGGTCCGGGGCTTAGGTAAGTTATCATATGTCACAAAACCGTTAAAGCTCCTGTTCAAAAATGATGCTCCGAAATAAACTTATGTCACCTCAGTGATACATTTTGGAATGGTACCTAAAGTTTAAAGCTGAAATTGGGGCACTTTTGAAATTTTCATTTTTGACCAATTCGATAGGTCCGGGGCTTAGGTAAGTTATCATATGTCACAAAACCGTTAAAGCTCCTGTTCAAGAATGATGCTCTGAAATAAACTTATGTCACCTCAGTGATACATTTTGGAATGGTAGCTAAAGTTTAAAGCAGAAATTGGGGCACTTTTGAAATTTTCATTTTTGACCAATTCGATAGGTCCGGGGCTTAGGTAAGTTATCATATGTCACAAAACTGTTAAAGCTCCTGTTCAAAAATTATGCTCCGAAATAAACTTCTGTCACCTCAGTGCTACATATTGCAATGGTACCTAAAGTTTAAAGCTGAAATTGGTGCTCTTTTAAAATTTTCATTTTTGACCAATTCGATAGGTCCGGGGGGCTTAGGAAGTTATCATATGTCACAAAACCGTTAAAGCTCCTGTTCAAAAATGATGCTCCGAAATCAACTTCTGTCACCTCAGTGCTACACATATTGCAATGGTACCTAAAGTTTAAAGCAGAAATTGGGGCACTTTTAAAATTTTCATTTTTAACCAATTCGATAGGTCCGCGGCTTAGGTAAGTTATCATATGTCACAAAACCGTTAAAGCTCCTTTTCAAAAATGATGCTCAGAAGCCAACTTCTGTCACCTCAGTGATACATTTTGGAATGGTACCTAAAGTTTAAAGCTGAAATAGGGGCACTTTTGAAATTTTCATTTTTGACCAATTCGATAGGTCCGGGGCTTAGGTAAGTTATCATATGTCACAAAACTGGTAAAGCTCCTGTTCAAAAATTATGCTCCGAAATCAACTTCTGTCACCTCAGTGCTACATATTGCAATGGTACCTAAAGTTTAAAGCTGAAATTGGTGCTCTTTTAAAATTTTCATTTTTGACCAATTCGATAGGTCCGGGGCTTAGGTAAGTTATCATATGTCACAAAACCGTTAAAGCTCCTGTTCAAAAATTATGCTCCGAAATCAACTTCTGTCACCTCAGTGATACATTTTGTAATGGTACCTAAAGTTTAAAGCAGAAATAGGGGCACTTTTGAAATTTTCATTTTTGACCAGTTCGATAGGTCCGGGGCTTAGGTAAGTTATCATATGTCACAAAACCGTTAAAGCTCCTGTTCAAAAATGATGCTCCGAAATAAACTTATGTCACCTCAGTGATACATTTTGGAATGGTACCTAAAGTTTAAAGCTGAAATTGGTGCAATTTTAAAATTTTCATTTTTGACCAATTCGATAGGTCCGGGGCTTATGTAAGTTATCATATGTCACAGAACCGTTAAAGCTCCTGTTCAAAAATGATGCTCAGAAGCCAACTTCTGTAACCTCAGTGATACATTTTGGAATGGTACCTAAAGTTTAAAGCAGAAATAGGGGGACTTTTGAAATTTTCATTTTTGACCAATTTGATAGGTCCGGGGCTTAGGTAAGTTATCATATGTCACAAAACCGTTAAAGCTCCTGTTCAAAAATTATGCTCCGAAATCAACTTCTGTCACCACAGTGATACATTTTGGAATGGTACCTAAAGTTTAAAGCAGAAATAGGGGCACTTTTGAAATTTTCATTTTTGACCAATTCGATAGGTCCGGGGCTTAAGTAAGTTATCATATGTCACAGAACCGTTAAAGCTCCTGTTCAAAAATGATGCTCCGAAATTAATTTCTGTCACCTCAGTGATACATTTTGGAATGGTACCTAAAGTTTAAATCAGAAATAGGGGCACTTTTGAAATTTTCATTTTTGACCAATTCGATAGGTCCGGGGCTTAGGTAAGTTATCATATGTCACAAAACCGTTAAAGCTCCTGTTCAAAAAGGATGCTCCGAAATAAACTTCTGTCACCTCAGTGATATATTTTGGAATGGTACCTAAAGTTTAAAGCCGAAATAGGGGCACTTTTGAAATTTTCATTTTTGACCAATGCGATAGGTCCGGGGCTTAGGTAAGTTATCATATGTCACAAAACCGTTAAAGCTCCTGTTCAAAAATGATGCTCAGAAGCCAACTTCTGTCACCTCAGTGATACATTTTGGAATGGTACCTAAAGTTTAAAGCAGAAATAGGGGCACTTTTGAAATTTTCATTTTTGACCAATTCGATAGGTCCGGGGCTTAGGTAAGTTATCATATGTCACAAAACCGTTAAAGCTCCTGTTAAAAAATGATGCTCAGAAGCCAACTTCTGTCACCTCAGTGATACATTTTGGAATGGTACCTAAAGTTTAAAGCAGAAATAGGGGCACTTTTGAAATTTTCATTTTTGACCAATTCGATAGGTCCGGGGCTTAGGTAAGTTATCATATGTCACAAAACCGTTAAAGCTCCTGTTCAAAAATGATGCTCTGAAATAAACTTCTGTCACCTCAGTGATACATTTTGGAATGGTAGCTAAAGTTTAAAGCAGAAATTGGGGCACTTTTAAAATTTTCTTTTTTGACCAATTCGATAGGTCCGGGGCTTAGGTAAGTTAACATATGTCACAGAACCGTTAAAGCTCCTGTTCAAAAATGATGCTCCGAAGCCAACTTCTGTCACCTCAGTGATACATTTTGGAATGGTACCTAAAGTTTAAAGCAGAAATAGGGGCACTTTTGAAATTTTCATTTTTGACCAATGCGATAGGTCCGGGGCTTAGGTAAGTTATTATATGTCACAAAACCGTTAAAGCTCCTGTTCAAAAATTATGCTCCGAAATAAACTTCTGTCACCTCAGTGCTACATATTGCAATGGTACCTAAAGTTTAAAGCTGAAATTAGTGCTCTTTTAAAATTTTCATTTTTGACCAATTCGATAGGTCCGGGGCTTAGGTAAGTTAACATATGTCACAGAACCGTTAAAGCTCCTGTTCAAAAATGATGCTCCGAAGCCAACTTCTGTCACCTCAGTGATACATTTTGGAATGGTACCTAAAGTTTAAAGCAGAAATAGGGGCACTTTTGAAATTTTCATTTTTGACCAATTCGATAGGTCCAGGGCTTAGGTAAGTTATCATATGTCACAAAACCGTTAAAGCTCCTGTTCAAAAATGATGCTCTGAAATAAACTTATGTCACCTCAGTGATACATTTTGGAATGGTACCTAAAGTTTAAAGCTGAATTTGGTGCACTTTTAAAATTTTCATTTTTGACCAATTCGATAGGTCCGGGGCTTAGGTAAGTTAACATATGTCACAGAACCGTTAAAGCTCCTGTTCAAAAATGATGCTCCGAAGCCAACTTCTGTCACCTCAGTGATACATTTTGGAATGGTACCTAAAGTTTAAAGCAGAAATAGGGGCACTTTTGAAATTTTCATTTTTGACCAATTCGATAGTTCGGGGGGCTTAGGAAGTTATCATATGTCACAAAACCGTTAAAGCTCCTGTTAAAAAATTATGCTCCGAAATCAACTTCTGTCACCTCAGTGCTACATATTGGAATGGTACCTAAAGTTTAAAGCAGAAATTCGGGCACTTTTAAAATTTTCATTTTTGACCAATGCGATAGGTCCGGGTCTTAGGTAAATTATCATATGTCACAAAACCGTTAAAGCTCCTGTTCAAAAATGATGCTCCGAAATTAATTTCTGTCACCTCAGTGATACATTTTGGAATGGTACCTAAAGTTTAAATCAGAAATAGGGGCACTTTTGAAATTTTCATTTTTGACCAATTCGATAGGTCCGGGGCTTAGGTAAGTTATCATATGTCACAAAACCGTTAAAGCTCCTGTTCAAAAAGGATGCTCCGAAATAAACTTCTGTCACCTCAGTGATATATTTTGGAATGGTACCTAAAGTTTAAAGCCGAAATAGGGTCACTTTTGAAATTTTCATTTTTGACCAATGCGATAGGTCCGGGGGGCTTAGGTAAGTTATCATATGTCACAAAACCGTTAAAGCTCCTGTTCAAAAATTATGCTCCAAAATCAACTTCTGTCACCTCAGTGCTACATATTGCAATGGTACCTAAAGTTTAAAGCAGAAATTGGGGCACTTTTAAAATTTTCATTTTTAACCAATTCGATAGGTCCGGGGCTTAGGTAAGTTATCATATGTCACAAAACCGTTAAAGCTCCTGTTCAAAAATGATGTTCAGAAGCCAACTTTTGTCACCTCAGTGATACATTTTGGAATGGTACCTAAAGTTTAAAGCAGAAATAGGGGCACTTTTGAAATTTCCATTTTTGACCAATTCGATAGGTCCGGGGCTTAGGTAAGTTATCATATGTCACAAAACTGTTAAAGCTCCTGTTCAAAAATGATGCTCTGAAATAAACTTATGTCACCTCAGTGATACATTTTGGAATGGTAGCTAAAGTTTAAAGCAGAAATTGGGGCACTTTTAAAATTTTCATTTTTGACCAATTCGATAGGTCCGGGGCTTAGGTAAGTTAACATATGTCACAGAACCGTTAAAGCTCCTGTTCAAAAATGATGCCCTGAAGCCAACTTCTGTCACCTCAGTGATACATTTTGGAATGGTACCTAAAGTTTAAAGCAGAAATAGGGGCACTTTTGAAATTTTCATTTTTGACCAATTCGATAGGTCCGGGGGGCTTAGGAAGTTATCATATGTCACAAAACCGTTAAAGCTCCTGTTCAAAAATTATGCTCCGAAATCAACTTCTGTCACCTCAGTGCTACATATTGCAATGGTACCTAAAGTTTAAAGCAGAAATTGGGGCACTTTTAAAATTTTCATTTTTAACCAATTCGATAGGTCCGGGGCTTAGGTAAGTTATCATATGTCACAAAACCGTTAAAGCTCCTGTTAAAAAATGATGTTCAGAAGCTAACTTCTGTCACCTCAGTGATACATTTTGGAATGGTACCTAAAGTTTAAAGCAGAAATAGGGGCACTTTTGAAATTTTCATTTTTGACCAATTCGATAGGTCCGGGGCTTAGGTAAGTTATCATATGTCACAAAACCGTTAAAGCTCCTGTTCAAGAATGATGCTCTGAAATAAACTTATGTCACCTCAGTGATACATTTTGGAATGGTAGCTAAAGTTTAAAGCAGAAATTGGGGCACTTTTGAAATTTTCATTTTTGACCAATTCGATAGGTCCGGGGCTTAGGTAAGTTATCATATGTCACAAAACTGTTAAAGCTCCTGTTCAAAAATTATGCTCCGAAATAAACTTCTGTCACCTCAGTGCTACATATTGCAATGGTACCTAAAGTTTAAAGCTGAAATTGGTGCTCTTTTAAAATTTTCATTTTTGACCAATTCGATAGGTCCGGGGGGCTTAGGAAGTTATCATATGTCACAAAACCGTTAAAGCTCCTGTTCAAAAATGATGCTCCGAAATCAACTTCTGTCACCTCAGTGCTACACATATTGCAATGGTACCTAAAGTTTAAAGCAGAAATTGGGGCACTTTTAAAATTTTCATTTTTAACCAATTCGATAGGTCCGCGGCTTAGGTAAGTTATCATATGTCACAAAACCGTTAAAGCTCCTTTTCAAAAATGATGCTCAGAAGCCAACTTCTGTCACCTCAGTGATACATTTTGGAATGGTACCTAAAGTTTAAAGCTGAAATAGGGGCACTTTTGAAATTTTCATTTTTGACCAATTCGATAGGTCCGGGGCTTAGGTAAGTTATCATATGTCACAAAACTGGTAAAGCTCCTGTTCAAAAATTATGCTCCGAAATCAACTTCTGTCACCTCAGTGCTACATATTGCAATGGTACCTAAAGTTTAAAGCTGAAATTGGTGCTCTTTTAAAATTTTCATTTTTGACCAATTCGATAGGTCCGGGGCTTAGGTAAGTTATCATATGTCACAAAACCGTTAAAGCTCCTGTTCAAAAATTATGCTCCGAAATCAACTTCTGTCACCTCAGTGATACATTTTGTAATGGTACCTAAAGTTTAAAGCAGAAATAGGGGCACTTTTGAAATTTTCATTTTTGACCAGTTCGATAGGTCCGGGGCTTAGGTAAGTTATCATATGTCACAAAACCGTTAAAGCTCCTGTTCAAAAATGATGCTCCGAAATAAACTTATGTCACCTCAGTGATACATTTTGGAATGGTACCTAAAGTTTAAAGCTGAAATTGGTGCAATTTTAAAATTTTCATTTTTGACCAATTCGATAGGTCCGGGGCTTATGTAAGTTATCATATGTCACAGAACCGTTAAAGCTCCTGTTCAAAAATGATGCTCAGAAGCCAACTTCTGTAACCTCAGTGATACATTTTGGAATGGTACCTAAAGTTTAAAGCAGAAATAGGGGGACTTTTGAAATTTTCATTTTTGACCAATTTGATAGGTCCGGGGCTTAGGTAAGTTATCATATGTCACAAAACCGTTAAAGCTCCTGTTCAAAAATTATGCTCCGAAATCAACTTCTGTCACCACAGTGATACATTTTGGAATGGTACCTAAAGTTTAAAGCAGAAATAGGGGCACCTTTGAAATTTTCATTTTTGACCAATTCGATAGGTCCGGGGCTTAAGTAAGTTATCATATGTCACAGAACCGTTAAAGCTCCTGTTCAAAAATGATGCTCCGAAATTAATTTCTGTCACCTCAGTGATACATTTTGGAATGGTACCTAAAGTTTAAATCAGAAATAGGGGCACTTTTGAAATTTTCATTTTTGACCAATTCGATAGGTCCGGGGCTTAGGTAAGTTATCATATGTCACAAAACCGTTAAAGCTCCTGTTCAAAAAGGATGCTCCGAAATAAACTTCTGTCACCTCAGTGATATATTTTGGAATGGTACCTAAAGTTTAAAGCCGAAATAGGGGCACTTTTGAAATTTTCATTTTTGACCAATGCGATAGGTCCGGGGCTTAGGTAAGTTATCATATGTCACAAAACCGTTAAAGCTCCTGTTCAAAAATGATGCTCAGAAGCCAACTTCTGTCACCTCAGTGATACATTTTGGAATGGTACCTAAAGTTTAAAGCCGAAATAGGGGCACTTTTGAAATTTTCATTTTTGACCAATGCGATAGGTCCGGGGCTTAGGTAAGTTATCATATGTCACAAAACCGTTAAAGCTCCTGTTCAAAAATGATGCTCAGAAGCCAACTTCTGTCACCTCAGTGATACATTTTGTAATGGTACCTAAAGTTTAAAGCAGAAATAGGGGCACTTTTGAAATTTTCATTTTTGACCAGTTCGATAGGTCCGGGGCTTAGGTAAGTTATCATATGTCACAAAACCGTTAAAGCTCCTGTTCAAAAATTATGCTCCGAAATAAACTTATGTCACCTCAGTGATACATTTTGGAATGGTACCTAAAGTTTAAAGCTGAAATTGGTGCAATTTTAAAATTTTCATTTTTGACCAATTCGATAGGTCCGGGGCTTATGTAAGTTATCATATGTCACAGAACCGTTAAAGCTCCTGTTCAAAAATGATGCTCAGAAGCCAACTTCTGTAACCTCAGTGATACATTTTGGAATGGTACCTAAAGTTTAAAGCAGAAATAGGGGGACTTTTGAAATTTTCATTTTTGACCAATTTGATAGGTCCGGGGCTTAGGTAAGTTATCATATGTCACAAAACCGTTAAAGCTCCTGTTCAAAAATTATGCTCCGAAATCAACTTCTGTCACCACAGTGATACATTTTGGAATGGTACCTAAAGTTTAAAGCAGAAATAGGGGCACCTTTGAAATTTTCATTTTTGACCAATTCGATAGGTCCGGGGCTTAAGTAAGTTATCATATGTCACAGAACCGTTAAAGCTCCTGTTCAAAAATGATGCTCCGAAATTAATTTCTGTCACCTCAGTGATACATTTTGGAATGGTACCTAAAGTTTAAAGCCGAAATAGGGGCACTTTTAAAATTTTCTTTTTTGACCAATTCGATAGGTCCGGGGCTTAGGTAAGTTAACATATGTCACAGAACCGTTAAAGCTCCTGTTCAAAAATGATGCTCCGAAGCCAACTTCTGTCACCTCAGTGATACATTTTGGAATGGTACCTAAAGTTTAAAGCAGAAATAGGGGCACTTTTGAAATTTTCATTTTTGACCAATGCGATAGGTCCGGGGCTTAGGTAAGTTATCATATGTCACAAAACCGTTAAAGCTCCTGTTCAAAAATTATGCTCCGAAATAAACTTCTGTCACCTCAGTGCTACATATTGCAATGGTACCTAAAGTTTAAAGCTGAAATTAGTGCTCTTTTAAAATTTTCATTTTTGACCAATTCGATAGGTCCGGGGCTTAGGTAAGTTAACATATGTCACAGAACCGTTAAAGCTCCTGTTCAAAAATGATGCTCCGAAGCCAACTTCTGTCACCTCAGTGATACATTTTGGAATGGTACCTAAAGTTTAAAGCAGAAATAGGGGCACTTTTGAAATTTTCATTTTTAACCAATTCGATAGGTCCGCGGCTTAGGTAAGTTATCATATGTCACAAAACCGTTAAAGCTCCTTTTAAAAAATGATGCTCAGAAGCCAACTTCTGTCACCTCAGTGCTACATATTGGAATGGTACCTAAAGTTTAAAGCAGAAATAGGGGGACTTTTGAAATTTTCATTTTTGACCAATGCGATAGGTCCGGGGTTTAGGTAAGTTATCATATGTCACAAAACCGTTAAAGCTTCTGTTCAAAAATTATGCTCCGAAATAAACTTCTGTCACCTCAGTGCTACATATTGCAATGGTACCTAAAGTTTAAAGCTGAAATTAGTGCTCTTTTAAAATTTTCATTTTTGACCAATTCGATAGGTCCGGGGCTTAGGTAAGTTATCATATGTCACAAAACCGTTAAAGCTCCTGTTCAAAAATTATGCTCCGAAATCAACTTCTGTCACCTCAGTGATACATTTTGGAATGGTACTTAAAGTTTAAAGCAGAAATAGGGGCACTTTTGAAATTTTCATTTTTGACCAATTCGATAGGTCCGGGGCTTATGTAAGTTATCATATGTCACAGTACCGTTAAAGCTCCTGTTCAAAAATGATGCTCAGAAGCCAACTTCTGTAACCTCAGTGATACATTTTGGAATGGTACCTAAAGTTTAAAGCAGAAATAGGGGGACTTTTGAAATTTTCATTTTTGACCAATTCGATAGGTCCGGGGCTTAGGTAAGTTATCATATGTCACAAAACCGTTAAAGCTCCTGTTAAAAAATTATGCTCCGAAATCAACTTCTGTCACCACAGTGATACATTTTGGAATGGTACCTAAAGTTTAAAGCAGAAATAGGGGCACCTTTGAAATTTTCATTTTTGAACAATTCGATAGGTCCGGGGCTTAAGTAAGTTATCATATGTCACAGAACCGTTAAAGCTCCTGTTCAAAAATGATGCTTCAAAGCCAACTTCTGTCACCTCAGTGATACATTTTGTAATGGTACCTAAAGTTTAAAGCAGAAATAGGGGCACTTTTGAAATTTTCATTTTTGACCAATTCGATAGGTCCAGGGCTTAGGTAAGTTATCATATGTCACAAAACCGTTAAAGCTCCTGTTCAAAAATGATGCTCTGAAATAAACTTATGTCACCTCAGTGATACATTTTGGAATGGTACCTAAAGTTTAAAGCTGAATTTGGTGCACTTTTAAAATTTTCATTTTTGACCAATTCGATAGGTCCGGGGCTTAGGTAAGTTAACATATGTCACAGAACCGTTAAAGCTCCTGTTCAAAAATGATGCTCCGAAGCCAACTTCTGTCACCTCAGTGATACATTTTGGAATGGTACCTAAAGTTTAAAGCAGAAATAGGGGCACTTTTGAAATTTTCATTTTTGACCAATTCGATAGTTCGGGGGGCTTAGGAAGTTATCATATGTCACAAAACCGTTAAAGCTCCTGTTAAAAAATTATGCTCCGAAATCAACTTCTGTCACCTCAGTGCTACATATTGGAATGGTACCTAAAGTTTAAAGCAGAAATTCGGGCACTTTTAAAATTTTCATTTTTGACCAATGCGATAGGTCCGGGTCTTAGGTAAATTATCATATGTCACAAAACCGTTAAAGCTCCTGTTCAAAAATGATGCTCCGAAATTAATTTCTGTCACCTCAGTGATACATTTTGGAATGGTACCTAAAGTTTAAATCAGAAATAGGGGCACTTTTGAAATTTTCATTTTTGACCAATTCGATAGGTCCGGGGCTTAGGTAAGTTATCATATGTCACAAAACCGTTAAAGCTCCTGTTCAAAAAGGATGCTCCGAAATAAACTTCTGTCACCTCAGTGATATATTTTGGAATGGTACCTAAAGTTTAAAGCCGAAATAGGGGCACTTTTGAAATTTTCATTTTTGACCAATGCGATAGGTCCGGGGGGCTTAGGTAAGTTATCATATGTCACAAAACCGTTAAAGCTCCTGTTCAAAAATTATGCTCCAAAATCAACTTCTGTCACCTCAGTGCTACATATTGCAATGGTACCTAAAGTTTAAAGCAGAAATTGGGGCACTTTTAAAATTTTCATTTTTAACCAATTCGATAGGTCCGGGGCTTAGGTAAGTTATCATATGTCACAAAACCGTTAAAGCTCCTGTTCAAAAATGATGTTCAGAAGCCAACTTTTGTCACCTCAGTGATACATTTTGGAATGGTACCTAAAGTTTAAAGCAGAAATAGGGGCACTTTTGAAATTTTAATTTTTGACCAATTCGATAGGTCCGGGGCTTAGGTAAGTTATCATATGTCACAAAACCGTTAAAGCTCCTGTACAAAAATTATGCTCCGAAATCAACTTCTGTCACCACAGTGATACATTTTGGAATGGTACCTAAAGTTTAAAGCAGAAATAGGGGGACTTTTGAAATTTTCATTTTTGACCAATGCGATAGGTCCGGGGCTTAGGTAAGTTATCATATGTCACAAAACCGTTAAAGCTCCTGTTCAAAAATTATGCTCCGAAATTAACTTCTGTCACCGCAGTGATACATTTTGGAATGGTACCTACAGTTTAAAGCAGATATAGGGGGACTTTTGAAATTTTCATTTTTTACCAATTCGATAGGTCCGGGGCTTAGGTAAGTTATCATATGTCACAAAACCGTTAAAGCTCCTGTTCAAAAATTATGCTCCGAAATCAACTTCTGTCACCTCAGTGATACATTTTGGAATGGTACCTAAAGTTTAAAGCAGAAATAGAGGCACTTTTGAAATTTTAATTTTTGACCAATGCGATAGGTCCGGGGCTTAGGTAAATTATCATATGTCACAAAACCGTTAAAGCTCCTGTTCAAAAATGATGCTCCGAAATAAACTTCTGTCACCTCAGTGATACATTTTGGAATGGTACCTAAAGTTTAAAGCAGAAATAGGGTCACTTTTGAAATTTTCATTTTTGACCTATTCGATAGGACCGGGGCTTAGGTAAGTTATCATATGTCACAAAACCGTTAAAGCTCCTGTTCAAAAAGGATGCTCCGAAATAAACTTCTGTCACCTCAGTGCTACATATTGGAATGGTACCTAAAGTTTAAAGCAGAAATAGGGGGACTTTTGAAATTTACATTTTTGACCAATGCGATAGGTCTGGGGCTTAGGTAAGTTATCATATGTCACAAAACCGTTAAAGCTCCTGTTCAAAAATGATGCTCCGAAATCAACTTCTGTCACCTCAGTGCTACATATTGCAATGGTACCTAAAGTCTAAAGCAGAAATTGGGGCACTTTTAAAATTTTCATTTTTAACCAATTCGATAGGTCCGCGGCTTAGGTAAGTTATCATATGTCACAAAACCGTTAAAGCTCCTTTTCAAAAATGATGCTCAGAAGCCAACTTCTTTCACCTCAGTGATACATTTTGGAATGGTACCTAAAGTTTAAAGCAGAAATAGGGGCACTTTTGAAATTTTCATTTTTGACCAATTCGATAGGTCCGGGGCTTAGGTAAGTTATCATATGTCACAAAACCGTTAAAGCTCCTGTTCAAAAATTATGCTCCGAAATCAACTTCTGTCACCTCAGTGATACATTTTGGAATGGTACCTAAAGTTTAAAGCAGAAATAGGGGCACTTTTGAAATTTTCATTTTTTGACCAATTCGATAGGTCCGGGGCTTAGGTAAGTTATCATATGTCACAAAACCGTTAAAGCTCCTGTTCAAAAATTATGCTCCGAAATCAACTTCTGTCACCTCAGTGATACATTTTGGAATGGTACTTAAAGTTTAAAGCAGAAATAGGGGCACTTTTGAAATTTTCATTTTTGACCAATTCGATAGGTCCGGGGCTTAAGTAAGTTATCATATGTCACAGAACCGTTAAAGCTTTTGTTCAAAAAGGATGCTTCTAAGCCAACTTCTGTCACCTCAGTGATACATTTTGTAATGGTACCTAAAGTTTAAAGCAGAAATAGTGGCACTTTTGAAATTTTCATTTTTGACCAATTCGATAGGTCCGGGGCTTAGGTAAGTTATCATATGTCACAAAACCGTTAAAGCTCCTGTTCAAAAATGATGCTCCGAAATAAACTTATGTCACCTCAGTGATACATTTTGGAATGGTACCTAAAGTTTAAAGCAGAAATAGGGGCACTTTTGAAATTTTCATTTTGGACCAATTCGATAGGTCCGGGGCTTAGGTAAGTTATCATATGTCACAAAACCGTTAAAGCTCCTGTTCAAAAATTATGCTCCAAAATAAACTTCTGTCACCTCAGTGATACATTTTGGAATGGTACCTAAAGTTTAAAGCAGAAATAGGGGCACTTTTGAAATTTTCATTTTTGACCAATTCGATAGGTCCGGGGCTTAGGTAAGTTATCATATGTCACAAAACCGTTAAAGCTCCTGTTCAAAAATTATGCTCCAAAATAAACTTCTGTCACCTCAGTGCTACATATTGCAATGGTACCTAAAGTTTAAAGCTGAAATTGGTGCTCTTTTAAAATTTTCATTTTTGACCAATTCGATAGGTCCGGGGCTTAGGTAAGTTATCATATGTCACAAAACCGTTAAAGCTCCTGTTCAAAAATTATGCTCCGAAATCAACTTCTGTCACCTCAGTGATACATTTTGGAATGGTACCTAAAGTTTAAAGCAGAAATAGGGGCACTTTTGAAATTTTCATTTTTGACCAATTCGATAGGTCCGGGGCTTAGGTAAGTTATCATATGTCACAAAACCGTTAAAGCTCCTGTTCAAAAATTATGCTCCAAAATAAACTTCTGTCACCTCAGTGCTACATATTGCAATGGTACCTAAAGTTTAAAGCTGAAATTGGTGCTCTTTTAAAATTTTCATTTTTGACCAATTCGATAGGTCCGGGGCTTAGGTAAGTTATCATATGTCACAAAACCATTAAAGCTCCTGTTAAAAAATGATGCTCCGAAATAAACTTATGTCACCTCAGTGATACATTTTGGAATGGTACCTAAAGTTTAAAGCTGAAATTGGTGCACTTTTAAAATTTTCATTTTTGACCAATTCGATAGGTCCGGGGCTTAGGTAAGTTAACATATGTCACAGAACCGTTAAAGCTCCTGTTCAAAAATGATGCTCCAAAGCCAACTTCTGTCACCTCAGTGATACATTTTGAAAAGGTACCTAAAGTTTAAAGCAGAAATTGTGGCACTTTTGAAATTTTCATTTTTAACCAATTCGATAGGTCCGGTGCTTAGGTAAGTTTTTATATGTCACAAAACCGTTAAAGCTCCTGTTTAAAAATGATGCTCCGAAATCAACTTCTGTCACCTCAGTGCTACATATTGGAATGGCACCTAAAGTTTAAAGCAGAAATAGGGGTACTTTTAACATTTTCATTTTTGACCAATGCGATAGGTCCGGGGCTTAGGTAAATTATCATATGTCACAAAACCGTTAAAGCTCCTGTTCAAAAAGGATGCTCCGAAATAAACTTCTGTCACCTCAGTGCTACATATTGGAATGGTACCTAAAGTTTAAAGCAGAAATAGGGGGACTTTTGAAATTTTCATTTTTGACCAATGCGATAGGTCCGGGGCTTAGGTAAGTTATCATATGTCACAAAACCGTTAAAGCTCCTGTTCAAAAAGGATGCTCCGAAATAAACTTCTGTCACCTCAGTGCTACATATTGCAATGGTACCTAAAGTTTAAAGCAGAAATTGGGGCACTTTTAAAATTTTCATTTTTAACCAATTCGATAGGTCCGCGGCTTAGGTAAGTTATCATATGTCACAAAACCGTTAAAGCTCCTTTTGAAAAATGAAGCTCAGAAGCCAACTTCTTTCACCTCAGTGATATATTTTGGAATGGTACCTAAAGTTTAAAGCAGAAACAGGGGCACTTTTGAAATTTTCATTTTTGACCAATTCGATAGGTCCGGGGCTTAGGTAAGTTATCATATGTCACAAAACCGTTAAAGCTCCTGTTCAAAAATTATGCTCCGAAATCAACTTCTGTCACCTCAGTGATACATTTTGGAATGGTACTTAAAGTTTAAAGCAGAAATAGGGGCACTTTTGAAATTTTCATTTTTGACCAATTCGATAGGTCTGGGGCTTAAATAAGTTATCATATGTCACAGAACCGTTAAAGCTTTTGTTCAAAAAGGATGCTTCTAAGCCAACTTCTGTCACCTCAGTGATACATTTTGTAATGGTACCTAAAGTTTAAAGCAGAAATAGGGGCACTTTTGAAATTTTCATTTTTGACCAATTCGATAGGTCCGGGGCTTAGGTATGTTATCATATGTCACAAAACCGTTAAAGCTCCTGTTCAAAAATGATGCTCCGAAATAAACTTATGTCACCTCAGTGATACATTTTGGAATGGTACCTAAAGTTTAAAGCTGAAATTGGTGCAATTTTAAAATTTTCATTTTTGACCAATTCGATAGGTCCGGGGCTTATGTAAGTTATCATATGTCACAGAAACGTTAAAGCTCCTGTTCAAAAATGATGCTCAGAAGCCAACTTCTATAACCTCAGTGATACATTTTGGAATGGTACCTAAAGTTTAAAGCAGAAATAGGGGGACTTTTGAAATTTTAATTTTTGACCAATTCGATAGGTCCGGGGCTTAGGTAAGTTATCATATGTCACAAAACCATTAAAGCTCCTGTACAAAAATTATGCTCCGAAATCAACTTCTGTCACCACAGTGATACATTTTGGAATGGTACCTAAAGTTTAAAGCAGAAATAGGGGCACTTTTGAAATTTTCATTTTTGACCAATTCAATAGGTCCGGGGCTTAGGTAAGTTATCATATGTCACAAAACCGTTAAAGCTCCTGTTCAAAAATTATGCTCCGAAATCAACTTCTGTCACCTCAGTGATACATTTTGGAATGGTACCTAAAGTTTAAAGCAGAAATAGGGGCACTTTTGAAATTTTCATTTTTTACCAATTCGATAGGTCCGGGGCTTAGGTAAGTTATCATATGTCACAAAACCGTTAAAGCTCCTGTTCAAAAATTATGCTCCGAAATAAACTTCTGTCACCTCAGTGCTACATATTGCAATGGTACCTAAAGTTTAAAGCTGAAATTGGTGCTCTTATAAAATTTTCATTTTTGACCAATTCGATAGGTCCGGGGCTTAGGTAAGTAATCATATGTCACAAAACCGTTAAAGCTCCTGTTCAAAAATGATGCTCCGAAATAAACTTATGTCACCTCAGTGATACATTTTGGAATGGTACCTAAAGTTTAAAGCAGAAATAGGGGCACTTTTGAAATTTTCATTTTTTGACCAATTCGATAGGTCCGGGGCTTAGGTAAGTTATCATATGTCACAAAACCGTTAAAGCTCCTGTTCAAAAATTATGCTCCGAAATCAACTTCTGTCACCTCAGTGATACATTTTGGAATGGTACCTAAAGTTTAAAGCTGAAATTGGTGCAATTTTAAAATTTTCATTTTTGACCAATTCGATAGGTCCGGGGCTTATGTAAGTTATCATATGTCACAGAACCGTTAAAGCTCCTGTTCAAAAATGATGCTCAGAAGCCAACTTCTGTAACCTCAGAGATACATTTTGGAATGGTACCTAAAGTTTAAAGCAGAAATAGGGGGACTTTTGAAATTTTCATTTTTGACCAATTCGATAGGTCCGGGGCTTAGGTAAGTTATCATATGTCACAAAACCGTTAAAGCTCCTGTTCAAAAATTATGCTCCGAAATCAACTTCTGTCACCACAGTGATACATTTTGGAATGGTACCTAAAGTTTAAAGCAGAAATAGGGGCACTTTTGAAATTTTCATTTTTGACCAATTCAATAGGTCCGGGGCTTAGGTAAGTTATCATATGTCACAAAACCGTTAAAGCTCCTGTTCAAAAATTATGCTCCGAAATCAACTTCTGTCACCTCAGTGATACATTTTGGAATGGTACCTAAAGTTTAAAGCAGAAATAGGGGCACTTTTGAAATTTTCATTTTTGACCAATTCGATAGGTCCGGGGCTTAGGTAAGTTATCATATGTCACAAAACCGTTAAAGCTCCTGTTCAAAAATTATGCTCCAAAATAAACTTCTGTCACCTCAGTGCTACATATTGCAATGGTACCTAAAGTTTAAAGCTGAAATTGGTGCTCTTTTAAAATTTTCATTTTTGACCAATTCGATAGGTCCGGGGCTTAGGTAAGTTATCATATGTCACAAAACCATTAAAGCTCCTGTTAAAAAATGATGCTCCGAAATAAACTTATGTCACCTCAGTGATACATTTTGGAATGGTACCTAAAGTTTAAAGCTGAAATTGGTGCACTTTTAAAATTTTCATTTTTGACCAATTCGATAGGTCCGGGGCTTAGGTAAGTTAACATATGTCACAGAACCGTTAAAGCTCCTTTTCAAAAATGATGCTCCAAAGCCAACTTCTGTCACCTCAGTGATACATTTTGAAAAGGTACCTAAAGTTTAAAGCAGAAATTGTGGCACTTTTGAAATTTTCATTTTTGACCAATTCGATAGGTCCGGGGCTTAGGTAAGTTTTTATATGTCACAAAACCGTTAAAGCTCCTGTTTAAAAATGATGCTCCGAAATCAACTTCTGTCACCTCAGTGCTACATATTGGAATGGCACCTAAAGTTTAAAGCAGAAATAGGGGTACTTTTAACATTTTCATTTTTGACCAATGCGATAGGTCCGGGGCTTAGGTAAATTATCATATGTCACAAAACCGTTAAAGCTCCTGTTCAAAAAGGATGCTCCGAAATAAACTTCTGTCACCTCAGTGCTACATATTGGAATGGTACCTAAAGTTTAAAGCAGAAATAGGGGGACTTTTGAAATTTTCATTTTTGACCAATGCGATAGGTCCGGGGCTTAGGAAGTTATCATATGTCACAAAACCGTTAAAGCTCCTGTTCAAAAAGGATGCTCCGAAATAAACTTCTGTCACCTCAGTGCTACATATTGCAATGGTACCTAAAGTTTAAAGCAGAAATTGGGGCACTTTTAAAATTTTCATTTTTAACCAATTCGATAGGTCCGCGGCTTAGGTAAGTTATCATATGTCACAAAACCGTTAAAGCTCCTTTTAAAAAATGATGCTCAGAAGCCAACTTCTTTCACCTCAGTGATACATTTTGGAATGGTACCTAAAGTTTAAAGCAGAAACAGGCGCACTTTTGAAATTTTCATTTTTGACCAATTCGATAGGTCCGGGGCTTAGGTAAGTTATCATATGTCACAAAACTGTTAAAGCTCCTGTTCAAAAATTATGCTCCGAAATCAACTTCTGTCACCTCAGTGATACATTTTGGAATGGTACTTAAAGTTTAAAGCAGAAATAGGGGCACTTTTGAAATTTTCATTTTTGACCAATTCGATAGGTCTGGGGCTTAAGTAAGTTATCATATGTCACAGAACCGTTAAAGCTTTTGTTCAAAAAGGATGCTTCTAAGCCAACTTCTGTCACCTCAGTGATACATTTTGTAATGGTACCTAAAGTTTAAAACAGAAATAGGGGCACTTTTGAAATTTTCATTTTTGACCAATTCGATAGGTCCGGGGCTTAGGTAAGTTATCATATGTCACAAAACCGTTAAAGCTCCTGTTCAAAAATTATGCTCCGAAATAAACTTATGTCACCTCAGTGATACATTTTGGAATGGTACCTAAAGTTTAAAGCTGAAATTGGTGCAATTTGAAAATTTTCATTTTTGACCAATTCGATAGGTCCGGGGCTTATGTAAGTTAACATATGTCACAGAAACGGTAAAGCTCCTGTTCAAAAATGATGCTCAGAAGCCAACTTCTATAACCTCAGTGATACATTTTGGAATGGTACCTAAAGTTTAAAGCAGAAATAGGGGGACTTTTGAAATTTTCATTTTTGACCAATTCGATAGGTCCGGGGCTTAGGTAAGTTATCATATGTCACAAAACCGTTAAAGCTCCTGTACAAAAATTATGCTCCGAAATCAACTTCTGTCACCACAGTGATACATTTTGGAATGGTACCTAAAGTTTAAAGCAGAAATAGGGGCACTTTTGAAATTTTCATTTTTGACCAATTCAATAGGTCCGGGGCTTAGGTAAGTTATCATATGTCACAAAACCGTTAAAGCTCCTGTTCAAAAATTATGCTCCGAAATCAACTTCTGTCACCTCAGTGATACATTTTGGAATGGTACCTAAAGTTTAAAGCAGAAATAGGGGCACTTTTGAAATTTTCATATTTTACCAATTCGATAGGTCCGGGGCTTAGGTAAGTTATCATATGTCACAAAACCGTTAAAGCTCCTGTTCAAAAATGATGCTCCGAAATAAACTTCTGTCACCTCAGTGCTACATATTGCAATGGTACCTAAAGTTTAAAGCTGAAATTGGTGCTCTTATAAAATTTTCATTTTTGACCAATTCGATAGGTCCGGGGCTTAGGTAAGTAATCATATGTCACAAAACCGTTAAAGCTCCTGTTCAAAAATGATGCTCCGAAATAAACTTATGTCACCTCAGTGATACATTTTGGAATGGTACCTAAAGTTTAAAGCAGAAATAGGGGCACTTTTGAAATTTTCATTTTTTGACCAATTCGATAGGTCCGGGGCTTAGGTAAGTTATCATATGTCACAAAACCGTTAAAGCTCCTGTTCAAAAATTATGCTCCGAAATCAACTTCTGTCACCTCAGTGATACATTTTGGAATGGTACTTAAAGTTTAAAGCAGAAATAGGGGCACTTTTGAAATTTTCATTTTTGACCAATTTGATAGGTCCGGGGCTTAAGTAAGTTATCATATGTCACAGAACCGTTAAAGCTTTTGTTCAAAAAGGATGCTTCTAAGCCAACTTCTGTCACCTCAGTGATACATTTTGTAATGGTACCTAAAGTTTAAAGCAGAAATAGGGGCACTTTTGACATTTTCATTTTTGACCAATTCGATAGGATCGGGGCTTAGGTAAGTTATCATATGTCACAAAACCGTTAAAGCTCCTGTTCAAAAATGATGCTCCGAAATAAACTTATGTCACCTCAGTGATACATTTTGGAATGGTACCTAAAGTTTAAAGCTGAAATTGGTGCAATTTTAAAATTTTCATTTTTGACCAATTCGATAGGTCCGGGGCTTATGTAAGTTATCATATGTCACAGAACCGTTAAAGCTCCTGTTCAAAAATGATGCTCAGAAGCCAACTTCTGTAACCTCAGAGATACATTTTGGAATGGTACCTAAAGTTTAAAGCAGAAATAGGGGGACTTTTGAAATTTTCATTTTTGACCAATTCGATAGGTCCGGGGCTTAGGTAAGTTATCATATGTCACAAAACCGTTAAAGCTCCTGTTCAAAAATTATGCTCCGAAATCAACTTCTGTCACCACAGTGATACATTTTGGAATGGTACCTAAAGTTTAAAGCAGAAATAGGGGCACTTTTGAAATTTTCATTTTTGACCAATTCAATAGGTCCGGGGCTTAGGTAAGTTATCATATGTCACAAAACCGTTAAAGCTCCTGTTCAAAAATTATGCTCCGAAATCAACTTCTGTCACCTCAGTGATACATTTTGGAATGGTACCTAAAGTTTAAAGCAGAAATAGGGGCACTTTTGAAATTTTCATTTTTGACCAATTCGATAGGTCCGGGGCTTAGGTAAGTTATCATATGTCACAAAACCGTTAAAGCTCCTGTTCAAAAATTATGCTCCAAAATAAACTTCTGTCACCTCAGTGCTACATATTGCAATGGTACCTAAAGTTTAAAGCTGAAATTGGTGCTCTTATAAAATTTTCATTTTTGACCAATTCGATAGGTCCGGGGCTTAGGTAAGTAATCATATGTCACAAAACCGTTAAAGCTCCTGTTCAAAAATGATGCTCCGAAATAAACTTATGTCACCTCAGTGATACATTTTGGAATGGTACCTAAAGTTTAAAGCAGAAATAGGGGCACTTTTGAAATTTTCATTTTTTGACCAATTCGATAGGTCCGGGGCTTAGGTAAGTTATCATATGTCACAAAACCGTTAAAGCTCCTGTTCAAAAATTATGCTCCGAAATCAACTTCTGTCACCTCAGTGATACATTTTGGAATGGTACTTAAAGTTTAAAGCAGAAATAGGGGCACTTTTGAAATTTTCATTTTTGACCAATTTGATAGGTCCGGGGCTTAAGTAAGTTATCATATGTCACAGAACCGTTAAAGCTTTTGTTCAAAAAGGATGCTTCTAAGCCAACTTCTGTCACCTCAGTGATACATTTTGTAATGGTACCTAAAGTTTAAAGCAGAAATAGGGGCACTTTTGAAATTTTCATTTTTGACCAATTCGATAGGTCCGGGGCTTAGGTAAGTTATCATATGTCACAAAACCGTTAAAGCTCCTGTTCAAAAATGATGCTCCGAAATAAACTTATGTCACCTCAGTGATACATTTTGGAATGGTACCTAAAGTTTAAAGCTGAAATTGGTGCAATTTTAAAATTTTCATTTTTGACCAATTCGATAGGTCCGGGGCTTATGTAAGTTATCATATGTCACAGAACCGTTAAAGCTCCTGTTCAAAAATGATGCTCAGAAGCCAACTTCTGTAACCTCAGAGATACATTTTGGAATGGTACCTAAAGTTTAAAGCAGAAATAGGGGGACTTTTGAAATTTTCATTTTTGACCAATTCGATAGGTCCGGGGCTTAGGTAAGTTATCATATGTCACAAAACCGTTAAAGCTCCTGTTCAAAAATTATGCTCCGAAATCAACTTCTGTCACCACAGTGATACATTTTGGAATGGTACCTAAAGTTTAAAGCAGAAATAGGGGCACTTTTGAAATTTTCATTTTTGACCAATTCAATAGGTCCGGGGCTTAGGTAAGTTATCATATGTCACAAAACCGTTAAAGCTCCTGTTCAAAAATTATGCTCCGAAATCAACTTCTGTCACCTCAGTGATACATTTTGGAATGGTACCTAAAGTTTAAAGCAGAAATAGGGGCACTTTTGAAATTTTCATTTTTGACCAATTCGATAGGTCCGGGGCTTAGGTAAGTTATCATATGTCACAAAACCGTTAAAGCTCCTGTTCAAAAATTATGCTCCAAAATAAACTTCTGTCACCTCAGTGCTACATATTGCAATGGTACCTAAAGTTTAAAGCTGAAATTGGTGCTCTTTTAAAATTTTCATTTTTGACCAATTCGATAGGTCCGGGGCTTAGGTAAGTTATCATATGTCACAAAACCATTAAAGCTCCTGTTAAAAAATGATGCTCCGAAATAAACTTATGTCACCTCAGTGATACATTTTGGAATGGTACCTAAAGTTTAAAGCTGAAATTGGTGCACTTTTAAAATTTTCATTTTTGACCAATTCGATAGGTCCGGGGCTTAGGTAAGTTAACATATGTCACAGAACCGTTAAAGCTCCTGTTCAAAAATGATGCTCCAAAGCCAACTTCTGTCACCTCAGTGATACATTTTGAAAAGGTACCTAAAGTTTAAAGCAGAAATTGTGGCACTTTTGAAATTTTCATTTTTGACCAATTCGATAGGTCCGGGGCTTAGGCAAGTTTTTATATGTCACAAAACCGTTAAAGCTCCTGTTTAAAAATGATGCTCCGAAATCAACTTCTGTCACCTCAGTGCTACATATTGGAATGGCACCTAAAGTTTAAAGCAGAAATAGGGGTACTTTTAACATTTTCATTTTTGACCAATGCGATAGGTCCGGGGCTTAGGTAAATTATCATATGTCACAAAACCGTTAAAGCTCCTGTTAAAAAAGGATGCTCCGAAATAAACTTCTGTCACCTCAGTGCTACATATTGGAATGGTACCTAAAGTTTAAAGCAGAAATAGGGGGACTTTTGAAATTTTCATTTTTGACCAATGCGATAGGTCCGGGGCTTAGGTAAGTTATCATATGTCACAAAACCGTTAAAGCTCCTGTTCAAAAAGGATGCTCCGAAATAAACTTCTGTCACCTCAGTGCTACATATTGGAATGGTACCTAAAGTTTAAAGCAGAAATAGGGGGACTTTTGAAATTTTCATTTTTGACCAATGCAATAGGTCCGGGGCTTAGGTAAGTTATCATATGTCACAAAACCGTTAAAGCTCCTGTTCAAAATGTATGCTCCGAAATTAACTTCTGTCACCTCAGTGCTACATATTGGAATGGTACCTAAAGTTTAAACCAGAAATTCGGGCACTTTTCAAATTTTCATTTTTGACCAATGCGACAGGTCCGGGGCTTAGGTAAGTTATCATATGTCACAAAACCGTTAAAGCTCCTGTTCAAAAAGGATGCTCCGAAATAAACTTCTGTCACCTCAGTGATACATTTTGGAATGGTACCTAAAGTTTAAAGCTGAAATTGGTGCACTTTTAAAATTTTCATTTTTGACGAATTCGATAGGTCCGGGGCTTAGGTAAGTTAACATATGTCACAGAACCGTTAAAGCTCCTGTTCAAAAATTATGCTCCAAAGCCAACTTCTGTCACCTCAGTGATACATTTTGAAAAGGTACCTAAAGTTTAAAGCAGAAATTGTGGCACTTTTGAAATTTTCATTTTTGACCAATTCGATAGGTCCGGGGCTTAGGCAAGTTTTTATATGTCACAAAACCGTTAAAGCTCCTGTTTAAAAATGATGCTCCGAAATCAACTTCTGTCACCTCAGTGCTACATATTGGAATGGCACCTAAAGTTTAAAGCAGAAATAGGGGTACTTTTAACATTTTCATTTTTGACCAATGCGATAGGTCCGGGGCTTAGGTAAATTATCATATGTCACAAAACCGTTAAAGCTCCTGTTCAAAAAGGATGCTCCGAAATAAACTTCTGTCACCTCAGTGCTACATATTGGAATGGTACCTAAAGTTTAAAGCAGAAATAGGGGGACTTTTGAAATTTTCATTTTTGACCAATGCGATAGGTCCGGGGCTTAGGTAAGTTATCATATGTCACAAAACCGTTAAAGCTCCTGTCAAAAAGGATGCTCCGAAATAAACTTCTGTCACCTCAGTGCTACATATTGGAATGGTACCTAAAGTTTAAAGCAGAAATAGGGGGACTTTTGAAATTTTCATTTTTGACCAATGCGATAGGTCCGGGGCTTAGGTAAGTTATCATATGTCACAAAACCGTTAAAGCTCCTGTTCAAAATGTATGCTCCGAAATTAACTTCTGTCACCTCAGTGCTACATATTGGAATGGTACCTAAAGTTTAAACCAGAAATTCGGGCACTTTTCAAATTTTCATTTTTGACCAATGCGACAGGTCCGGGGCTTAGGTAAGTTATCATATGTCACAAAACCGTTAAAGCTCCTGTTCAAAAAGGATGCTCCGAAATAAACTTCTGTCACCTCAGTGATACATTTTGGAATGGTACCTAAAGTTTAAAGCTGAAATTGGTGCACTTTTAAAATTTTCATTTTTGACCAATTCGATAGGTCCGGGGCTTAGGTAAGTTAACATATGTCACAGAACCGTTAAAGCTCCTGTTCAAAAATGATGCTCCAAAGCCAACTTCTGTCACCTCAGTGATACATTTTGAAAAGGTACCTAAAGTTTAAAGCAGAAATTGTGGCACTTTTGAAATTTTCATTTTTGACCAATTCGATAGGTCCGGGGCTTAGGTAAGTTTTTATATGTCACAAAACCGTTAAAGCTCCTGTTTAAAAATGATGCTCCGAAATCAACTTCTGTCACCTCAGTGCTACATATTGGAATGGCACCTAAAGTTTAAAGCAGAAATAGGGGTACTTTTAACATTTTCATTTTTGACCAATGCGATAGGTCCGGGGCTTAGGTAAATTATCATATGTCACAAAACCGTTAAAGCTCCTGTTCAAAAAGGATGCTCCGAAATAAACTTCTGTCACCTCAGTGATACATTTTGGAATGGTACCTAAAGTTTAAAGCAGAAATAGGGGGACTTTTAAAATTTTCATTTTTGACCAATTCGATAGGTCCGGGGCTTAGGTAAGTTAACATATGTCACAGAACCGTTAAAGCTCCTGTTCAAAAATGATGCTCCACAGCCAACTTCTGTCACCTCAGTGATACATTTTGGAATGGTACCTAAAGTTTAAAGCAGAAATTGGGGCACTTTTGAAATTTTCATTTTTGACCAATGCGATAGGTCCGGGACTTAGGTAAGTTATTATATGTCACAAAACCGTTAAAGCTCCTGTTTAAAAATTATGCTCCGAAATCAACTTCTGTCACCTCAGTGCTACATATTGGAATGGTACCTAAAGTTTTAAGCAGAAATTGGGGCACTTTTAACATTTTCATTTTTGACCAATGCGATAGGTCCGGGGCTTAGGTAAATTATCATATGTCACAAAACCGTTAAAGCTCCTGTTCAAAAATGATGCTCCGAAATAAACTTCTGTCACCTCAGTGATACATTTTGGAATGGTACCTAAAGTTTAAAGCAGAAATAGGGTCACTTTTGAAATTTTCATTTTTGACCAATTCGATAGGTCCGGGGCTTAGGTAAGTTATCATGTCACAAAACCGTTAAAGCTCCTGTTCAAAAAGGATGCTCCGAAATAAACTTCTGTCACCTCAGTGCTACATATTGGAATGGTACCTAAAGTTTAAAGCAGAAATAGGGGGACTTTTGAAATTTACATTTTTGACCAATGCGATAGGTCTGGGGCTTAGGTAAGTTATCATATGTCACAAAACCGTTAAAGCTCCTGTTCAAAAATTGTGCTCCGAAATCAACTTCTGTCACCTCAGTGCTACATATTGCAATGGTACCTAAAGTTTAAAGCAGAAATTGGGGCACTTTTAAAATTTTCATTTTTAACCAATTCGATAGGTCCGGGGCTTAGGTAAGTTATCATATGTCACAAAACCATTAAAGCTCCTGTTCAAAAATGATGCTCAGAAGCCAACTTCTGTCACCTCAGTGATACATTTTGGAATGGTACCTAAAGTTTAAAGCAGAAATAGGGGCACTTTTGAAATTTTCATTTTTGACCAATTCGATAGGTCCGGGGCTTAGGTAAGTTATCATATGTCACAAAACCGTTAAAGCTCCTGTTCAAAAATATGCTCTGAAATAAACTTATGTCACCTCAGTGATACATTTTGGAATGGTAGCTAAAATTTAAAGCAGAAATAGGGGCACTTTTGACATTTTCATTTTTGACCAATTCGATAGGTCTGGGGCTTAAGTAAGTTATCATATGTCACAGAACCGTTAAAGATTTTGTTCAAAAAGGATGCTTCTAAGCCAACTTCTGTCACCTCAGTGATACATTTTGTAATGGTACCTAAAGTTTAAAGCAGAAATAGGGGCACTTTTGAAATGTTCCTTTTTGACCAATTCGATAGGTCCGGGGCTTAGGTAAGTTATCATATGTCACAAAACCGTTAAAGCTCCTGTTCAAAAATGATGCTCCGAAATAAACTTATGTCACCTCAGTGATACATTTTGGAATGGTACCTAAAGTTTAAAGCTGAAATTGGTGCAATTTTAAAATTTTCATTTTTGACCAATTCGATAGGTCCGGGGCTTATGTAAGTTATCATATGTCACAGTACCGTTAAAGCTCCTGTTAAAAAATGATGCTCAGAAGCCAACTTCTATAACCTCAGTGATACATTTTGGAATGGTACCTAAAGTTTAAAGCAGAAATAGGGGGACTTTTGAAATTTTAATTTTTGACCAATTCGATAGGTCTGGGGCTTAGGTAAGTTATCATATGTCACAAAACCGTTAAAGCTCCTGTTCAAAAATTATGCTCCGAAATCAACTTCTGTCACCTCAGTGCTACATATTGGAATGGCACCTAAAGTTTAAAGCAGAAATAGGGGTACTTTTAACATTTTCATTTTTGACCAATGCGATAGGTCCGGGGCTTAGGTAAATTATCATATGTCACAAAACCGTTAAAGCTCCTGTTCAAAAAGGATGCTCCGAAATAAACTTCTGTCACCTCAGTGCTACATATTGGAATGGTACCTAAAGTTTAAAGCAGAAATAGGGGGACTTTTGAAATTTTCATTTTTGACCAATGCGATAGGTCCGGGGCTTAGGTAAGTTATCATATGTCACAAAACCGTTAAAGCTCCTGTTCAAAAAGGATGCTCCGAAATAAACTTCTGTCACCTCAGTGCTACATATTGGAATGGTACCTAAAGTTTAAAGCAGAAATAGGGGGACTTTTGAAATTTTCATTTTTGACCAATGCGATAGGTCCGGGGCTTAGGTAAGTTATCATATGTCACAAAACCGTTAAAGCTCCTGTTCAAAATGTATGCTCCGAAATTAACTTCTGTCACCTCAGTGCTACATATTGGAATGGTACCTAAAGTTTAAACCAGAAATTCGGGCACTTTTCAAATTTTCATTTTTGACCAATGCGACAGGTCCGGGGCTTAGGTAAGTTATCATATGTCACAAAACCGTTAAAGCTCCTGTTCAAAAAGGATGCTCCGAAATAAACTTCTGTCACCTCAGTGATACATTTTGGAATGGTACCTAAAGTTTAAAGCTGAAATTGGTGCACTTTTAAAATTTTCATTTTTGACCAATTCGATAGGTCCGGGGCTTAGGTAAGTTAACATATGTCACAGAACCGTTAAAGCTCCTGTTCAAAAATGATGCTCCACAGCCAACTTCTGTCACCTCAGTGATACATTTTGGAATGGTACCTAAAGTTTAAAGCAGAAATTGGGGCACTTTTGAAATTTTCATTTTTGACCAATGCGATAGGTCCGGGACTTAGGTAAGTTATTATATGTCACAAAACCGTTAAAGCTCCTGTTTAAAAATTATGCTCCGAAATCAACTTCTGTCACCTCAGTGCTACATATTGGAATGGTACCTAAAGTTTTAAGCAGAAATTGGGGCACTTTTAACATTTTCATTTTTGACCAATGCGATAGGTCCGGGGCTTAGGTAAATTATCATATGTCACAAAACCGTTAAAGCTCCTGTTCAAAAATGATGCTCCGAAATAAACTTCTGTCACCTCAGTGATACATTTTGGAATGGTACCTAAAGTTTAAAGCAGAAATAGGGTCACTTTTGAAATTTTCATTTTTGACCAATTCGATAGGTCCGGGGCTTAGGTAAGTTATCATGTCACAAAACCGTTAAAGCTCCTGTTCAAAAAGGATGCTCCGAAATAAACTTCTGTCACCTCAGTGCTACATATTGGAATGGTACCTAAAGTTTAAAGCAGAAATAGGGGGACTTTTGAAATTTACATTTTTGACCAATGCGATAGGTCTGGGGCTTAGGTAAGTTATCATATGTCACAAAACCGTTAAAGCTCCTGTTCAAAAATTGTGCTCCGAAATCAACTTCTGTCACCTCAGTGCTACATATTGCAATGGTACCTAAAGTTTAAAGCAGAAATTGGGGCACTTTTAAAATTTTCATTTTTAACCAATTCGATAGGTCCGGGGCTTAGGTAAGTTATCATATGTCACAAAACCATTAAAGCTCCTGTTCAAAAATGATGCTCAGAAGCCAACTTCTGTCACCTCAGTGATACATTTTGGAATGGTACCTAAAGTTTAAAGCAGAAATAGGGGCACTTTTGAAATTTTCATTTTTGACCAATTCGATAGGTCCGGGGCTTAGGTAAGTTATCATATGTCACAAAACCGTTAAAGCTCCTGTTCAAAAATATGCTCTGAAATAAACTTATGTCACCTCAGTGATACATTTTGGAATGGTAGCTAAAATTTAAAGCAGAAATAGGGGCACTTTTGACATTTTCATTTTTGACCAATTCGATAGGTCTGGGGCTTAAGTAAGTTATCATATGTCACAGAACCGTTAAAGATTTTGTTCAAAAAGGATGCTTCTAAGCCAACTTCTGTCACCTCAGTGATACATTTTGTAATGGTACCTAAAGTTTAAAGCAGAAATAGGGGCACTTTTGAAATGTTCCTTTTTGACCAATTCGATAGGTCCGGGGCTTAGGTAAGTTATCATATGTCACAAAACCGTTAAAGCTCCTGTTCAAAAATGATGCTCCGAAATAAACTTATGTCACCTCAGTGATACATTTTGGAATGGTACCTAAAGTTTAAAGCTGAAATTGGTGCAATTTTAAAATTTTCATTTTTGACCAATTCGATAGGTCCGGGGCTTATGTAAGTTATCATATGTCACAGAACCGTTAAAGCTCCTGTTAAAAAATGATGCTCAGAAGCCAACTTCTATAACCTCAGTGATACATTTTGGAATGGTACCTAAAGTTTAAAGCAGAAATAGGGGGACTTTTGAAATTTTAATTTTTGACCAATTCGATAGGTCTGGGGCTTAGGTAAGTTATCATATGTCACAAAACCGTTAAAGCTCCTGTTCAAAAATTATGCTCCGAAATCAACTTCTGTCACCTCAGTGATACATTTTGGAATGGTACCTAAAGTTTAAAGCAGAAATAGGGGCACTTTTGAAATTTTCATTTTTTACCAATTCGATAGGTCCGGGGCTTAGGTAAGTTATCATATGTCACAAAACCGTTAAAGCTCCTGTTCAAAAATTATGCTCCGAAATAAACTTCTGTCACCTCAGTGCTACATATTGCAATGGTACCTAAAGTTTAAAGCTGAAATTGGTGCTCTTATAAAATTTTCATTTTTGACCAATTCGATAGGTCCGGGGCTTAGGTAAGTAATCATATGTCACAAAACCGTTAAAGCTCCTGTTCAAAAATTATGCTCCGAAATCAACTTCTGTCACCTCAGTGATACATTTTGGAATGGTACTTAAAGTTTAAAGCAGAAATAGGGGCACTTTTGAAATTTTCATTTTTGACCAATTCGATAGGTCCGGGGCTTAAGTAAGTTATCATATGTCACAGAACCGTTAAAGCTTTTGTTCAAAAAGGATGCTTCTAAGCCAACTTCTGTCACCTCAGTGATACATTTTGTAATTGTACCTAAAGTTTAAAGCAGAAATAGGGGCACTTTTGAAATTTTCATTTTTGAATAATTCGATAGGTCCGGGGCTTAGGTAAGTTATCATATGTCACAAAACCGTTAAAGCTCCTGTTCAAAAATGATGCTCCGAAATAAACTTATGTCACCTCAGTGATACATTTTGGAATGGTACCTAAAGTTTAAAGCTGAAATTGGTGCAATTTTAAAATTTTCATTTTTGACCAATTCGATAGGTCCGGGGCTTATGTAAGTTATCATATGTCACAGAACCGTTAAAGCTCCTGTTCAAAAATGATGCTCAGAAGCCAACTTCTGTAACCTCAGAGATACATTTTGGAATGGTACCTAAAGTTTAAAGCAGAAATAGGGGGACTTTTGAAATTTTCATTTTTGACCAATTCGATAGGTCCGGGGCTTAGGTAAGTTATCATATGTCACAAAACCGTTAAAGCTCCTGTTCAAAAATTATGCTCCGAAATCAACTTCTGTCACCACAGTGATACATTTTGGAATGGTACCTAAAGTTTAAAGCAGAAATAGGGGCACTTTTGAAATTTTAATTTTTGACCAATTCAATAGGTCCGGGGCTTAAGTAAGTTATCATATGTCACAAAACCGTTAAAGCTCCTGTTCAAAAATTATGCTTCGAAATCAACTTCTGTCACCTCAGTGATACATTTTGGAATGGTACCTAAAGTTTAAAGCAGAAATAGGGGCACTTTTGAAATTTTCATTTTTGACCAATTCGATAGGTCCGGGGCTTAGGTAAGTTATCATATGTCACAAAACCGTTAAAGCTCCTGTTCAAAAATTATGCTCCAAAATAAACTTCTGTCACCTCAGTGCTACATATTGCAATGGTACCTAAAGTTTAAAGCTGAAATTGGTGCTCTTTTAAAATTTTCATTTTTGACCAATTCGATAGGTCCGGGGCTTAGGTAAGTTATCATATGTCACAAAACCATTAAAGCTCCTGTTAAAAAATGATGCTCCGAAATAAACTTATGTCACCTCAGTGATACATTTTGGAATGGTACCTAAAGTTTAAAGCTGAAATTGGTGCACTTTTAAAATTTTCATTTTTGACCAATTCGATAGGTCCGGGGCTTAGGTAAGTTAACATATGTCACAGAACCGTTAAAGCTCCTGTTCAAAAATGATGCTCCAAAGCCAACTTCTGTCACCTCAGTGATACATTTTGAAAAGGTACCTAAAGTTTAAAGCAGAAATTGTGGCACTTTTGAAATTTTCATTTTTGACCAATTCGATAGGTCCGGGGCTTAGGCATGTTTTTATATGTCACAAAACCGTTAAAGCTCCCGTTTAAAAATGATGCTCCGAAATCAACTTCTGTCACCTCAGTGCTACATATTGGAATGGCACCTAAAGTTTAAAGCAGAAATAGGGGTACTTTTAACATTTTCATTTTTGACCAATGCGATAGGTCCGGGGCTTAGGTAAATTATCATATGTCACAAAACCGTTAAAGCTCCTGTTCAAAAAGGATGCTCCGAAATAAACTTCTGTCACCTCAGTGCTACATATTGGAATGGTACCTAAAGTTTAAAGCAGAAATAGGGGGACTTTTGAAATTTTCATTTTTGACCAATGCGATAGGTCCGGGGCTTAGGTAAGTTATCATATGTCACAAAACCGTTAAAGCTCCTGTTCAAAAAGGATGCTCCGAAATAAACTTCTGTCACCTCAGTGCTACATATTGGAATGGTACCTAAAGTTTAAAGCAGAAATAGGGGGACTTTTGAAATTTTCATTTTTGACCAATGCGATAGGTCCGGGGCTTAGGTAAGTTATCATATGTCACAAAACCGTTAAAGCTCCTGTTCAAAATGTATGCTCCGAAATTAACTTCTGTCACCTCAGTGCTACATATTGGAATGGTACCTAAAGTTTAAACCAGAAATTCGGGCACTTTTCAAATTTTCATTTTTGACCAATGCGACAGGTACGGGGCTTAGGTAAGTTATCATATGTCACAAAACCGTTAAAGCTCCTGTTCAAAAAGGATGCTCCGAAATAAACTTCTGTCACCTCAGTGATACATTTTGGAATGGTACCTAAAGTTTAAAGCTGAAATTGGTGCACTTTTAAAATTTTCATTTTTGACCAATTCAATAGGTCCGGGGCTTAGGTAAGTTAACATATGTCACAGAACCGTTAAAGCTCCTGTTCAAAAATGATGCTCCAAAGCCAACTTCTGTCACCTCAGTGATACATTTTGAAAAGGTACCTAAAGTTTAAAGCAGAAATTGTGGCACTTTTGAAATTTTCATTTTTGACCAATTCGATAGGTCCGGGGCTTAGGTAAGTTTTTATATGTCACAAAACCGTTAAAGCTCCTGTTTAAAAATGATGCTCCGAAATCAACTTCTGTCACCTCAGTGCTACATATTGGAATGGCACCTAAAGTTTAAAGCAGAAATAGGGGTACTTTTAACATTTTCATTTTTGACCAATGCGATAGGTCCGGGGCTTAGGTAAATTATCATATGTCACAAAACCGTTAAAGCTCCTGTTCAAAAAGGATGCTCCGAAATAAACTTCTGTCACCTCAGTGCTACATATTGGAATGGTACCTAAAGTTTAAAGCAGAAATAGGGGGACTTTTGAAATTTTCATTTTTGACCAATGCGATAGGTCCGGGGCTTAGGTAAGTTATCATATGTCACAAAACCGTTAAAGCTCCTGTTCAAAAAGGATGCTCCGAAATAAACTTCTGTCACCTCAGTGCTACATATTGGAATGGTACCTAAAGTTTAAAGCAGAAATAGGGGGACTTTTGAAATTTTCATTTTTGACCAATGCGATAGGTCCGGGGCTTAGGTAAGTTATCATATGTCACAAAACCGTTAAAGCTCCTGTTCAAAATGTATGCTCCGAAATTAACTTCTGTCACCTCAGTGCTACATATTGGAATGGTACCTAAAGTTTAAACCAGAAATTCGGGCACTTTTCAAATTTTCATTTTTGACCAATGCGACAGGTCCGGGGCTTAGGTAAGTTATCATATGTCACAAAACCGTTAAAGCTCCTGTTCAAAAAGGATGCTCCGAAATAAACTTCTGTCACCTCAGTGATACATTTTGGAATGGTACCTAAAGTTTAAAGCTGAAATTGGTGCACTTTTAAAATTTTCATTTTTGACCAATTCGATAGGTCCGGGGCTTAGGTAAGTTAACATATGTCACAGAACCGTTAAAGCTCCTGTTCAAAAATGATGCTCCACAGCCAACTTCTGTCACCTCAGTGATACATTTTGGAATGGTACCTAAAGTTTAAAGCAGAAATTGGGGCACTTTTGAAATTTTCATTTTTGACCAATGCGATAGGTCCGGGACTTAGGTAAGTTATTATATGTCACAAAACCGTTAAAGCTCCTGTTTAAAAATTATGCTCCGAAATCAACTTCTGTCACCTCAGTGCTACATATTGGAATGGTACCTAAAGTTTTAAGCAGAAATTGGGGCACTTTTAACATTTTCATTTTTGACCAATGCGATAGGTCCGGGGCTTAGGTAAATTATCATATGTCACAAAACCGTTAAAGCTCCTGTTCAAAAATGATGCTTCGAAATAAACTTCTGTCACCTCAGTGATACATTTTGGAATGGTACCTAAAGTTTAAAGCAGAAATAGGGGGACTTTTGAAATTTTCATTTTTGACCAATGCGATAGGTCCGGGGCTTAGGTAAGTTATCATATGTCACAAAACCGTTAAAGCTCCTGTTCAAAAATTATGCTCCGAAATTAACTTCTGTCACCGCAGTGATACATTTTGGAATGGTACCTACAGTTTAAAGCAGATATAGGGGGACTTTTGAAATTTTCATTTTTTACCAATTCGATAGGTCCGGGGCTTAGGTAAGTTATCATATGTCACAAAACCGTTAAAGCTCCTGTTCAAAAATTATGCTCCGAAATCAACTTCTGTCACCTCAGTGATACATTTTGGAATGGTACCTAAAGTTTAAAGCAGAAATAGGGGCACTTTTGAAATTTTAATTTTTGACCAATGCGATAGGTCCGGGGCTTAGGTAAATTATCATATGTCACAAAACCGTTAAAGCTCCTGTTCAAAAATGATGCTCCGAAATAAACTTCTGTCACCTCAGTGCTACATATTGGAATGGTACCTAAAGTTTAAAGCAGAAATAGGGTCACTTTTGAAATTTTCATTTTTGACCAATTCGATAGGTCCGGGGCTTAGGTAAGTTATCATGTCACAAAACCGTTAAAGCTCCTGTTCAAAAAGGATGCTCCGAAATAAACTTCTGTCACCTCAGTGCTACATATTGGAATGGTACCTAAAGTTTAAAGCAGAAATAGGGGGACTTTTGAAATTTACATTTTTGACCAATGCGATAGGTCTGGGGCTTAGGTAAGTTATCATATGTCACAAAACCGTTAAAGCTCCTGTTCAAAAATTGTGCTCCGAAATCAACTTCTGTCACCTCAGTGCTACATATTGCAATGGTACCTAAAGTTTAAAGCAGAAATTGGGGCACTTTTAAAATTTTCATTTTTAACCAATTCGATAGGTCCGGGGCTTAGGTAAGTTATCATATGTCACAAAACCATTAAAGCTCCTGTTCAAAAATGATGCTCAGAAACCAACTTCTGTCACCTCAGTGATACATTTTGGAATGGTACCTAAAGTTTAAAGCAGAAATAGGGGCACTTTTGAAATTTTCATTTTTGACCAATTCGATAGGTCCGGGGCTTAGGTAAGTTATCATATGTCACAAAACCGTTAAAGCTCCTGTTCAAAAATATGCTCTGAAATAAACTTATGTCACCTCAGTGATACATTTTGGAATGGTAGCTAAAGTTTAAAGCAGAAATAGGGGCACTTTTGACATTTTCATTTTTGACCAATTCGATAGGTCTGGGGCTTAAGTAAGTTATCATATGTCACAGAACCGTTAAAGATTTTGTTCAAAAAGGATGCTTCTAAGCCAACTTCTGTCACCTCAGTGATACATTTTGTAATGGTACCTAAAGTTTAAAGCAGAAATAGGGGCACTTTTGAAATGTTCCTTTTTGACCAATTCGATAGGTCCGGGGCTTAGGTAAGTTATCATATGTCACAAAACCGTTAAAGCTCCTGTTCATAAATGATGCTCCGAAATAAACTTATGTCACCTCAGTGATACATTTTGGAATGGTACCTAAAGATTAAAGCTGAAATTGGTGCAATTTTAAAATTTTCATTTTTGACCAATTCGATAGGTCCGGGGCTTATGTAAGTTATCATATGTCACAGAACCGTTAAAGCTCCCGTTTAAAAATGATGCTCCGAAATCAACTTCTGTCACCTCAGTGCTACATATTGGAATGGCACCTAAAGTTTAAAGCAGAAATAGGGGCACTTTTGACATTTTCATTTTTGACCAATTCGATAGGTCTGGGGCTTAAGTAAGTTATCATATGTCACAGAACCGTTAAAGATTTTGTTCAAAAAGGATGCTTCTAAGCCAACTTCTGTCACCTCAGTGATACATTTTGTAATGGTACCTAAAGTTTAAAGCAGAAATAGGGGCACTTTTGAAATGTTCCTTTTTGACCAATTCGATAGGTCCGGGGCTTAGGCATGTTTTTATATGTCACAAAACCGTTAAAGCTCCCGTTTAAAAATGATGCTCCGAAATCAACTTCTGTCACCTCAGTGCTACATATTGGAATGGCACCTAAAGTTTAAAGCAGAAATAGGGGTACTTTTAACATTTTCATTTTTGACCAATGCGATAGGTCCGGGGCTTAGGTAAATTATCATATGTCACAAAACCGTTAAAGCTCCTGTTCAAAAAGGATGCTCCGAAATAAACTTCTGTCACCTCAGTGCTACATATTGGAATGGTACCTAAAGTTTAAAGCAGAAATAGGGGGACTTTTGAAATTTTCATTTTTGACCAATGCGATAGGTCCGGGGCTTAGGTAAGTTATCATATGTCACAAAACCGTTAAAGCTCCTGTTCAAAAAGGATGCTCCGAAATAAACTTCTGTCACCTCAGTGCTACATATTGGAATGGTACCTAAAGTTTAAAGCAGAAATAGGGGGACTTTTGAAATTTTCATTTTTGACCAATGCGATAGGTCCGGGGCTTAGGTAAGTTATCATATGTCACAAAACCGTTAAAGCTCCTGTTCAAAATGTATGCTCCGAAATTAACTTCTGTCACCTCAGTGCTACATATTGGAATGGTACCTAAAGTTTAAACCAGAAATTCGGGCACTTTTCAAATTTTCATTTTTGACCAATGCGACAGGTACGGGGCTTAGGTAAGTTATCATATGTCACAAAACCGTTAAAGCTCCTGTTCAAAAATGATGCTCCGAAATAAACTTCTGTCACCTCAGTGATACATTTTGGAATGGTACCTAAAGTTTAAAGCTGAAATTGGTGCACTTTTAAAATTTTCATTTTTGACCAATTCAATAGGTCCGGGGCTTAGGTAAGTTAACATATGTCACAGAACCGTTAAAGCTCCTGTTCAAAAATGATGCTCCAAAGCCAACTTCTGTCACCTCAGTGATACATTTTGAAAAGGTACCTAAAGTTTAAAGCAGAAATTGTGGCACTTTTGAAATTTTCATTTTTGACCAATTCGATAGGTCCGGGGCTTAGGTAAGTTTTTATATGTCACAAAACCGTTAAAGCTCCTGTTTAAAAATGATGCTCCGAAATCAACTTCTGTCACCTCAGTGCTACATATTGGAATGGCACCTAAAGTTTAAAGCAGAAATAGGGGTACTTTTAACATTTTCATTTTTGACCAATGCGATAGGTCCGGGGCTTAGGTAAATTATCATATGTCACAAAACCGTTAAAGCTCCTGTTCAAAAAGGATGCTCCGAAATAAACTTCTGTCACCTCAGTGCTACATATTGGAATGGTACCTAAAGTTTAAAGCAGAAATAGGGGGACTTTTGAAATTTTCATTTTTGACCAATGCGATAGGTCCGGGGCTTAGGTAAGTTATCATATGTCACAAAACCGTTAAAGCTCCTGTTCAAAAAGGATGCTCCGAAATAAACTTCTGTCACCTCAGTGCTACATATTGGAATGGTACCTAAAGTTTAAAGCAGAAATAGGGGGACTTTTGAAATTTTCATTTTTGACCAATGCGATAGGTCCGGGGCTTAGGTAAGTTATCATATGTCACAAAACCGTTAAAGCTCCTGTTCAAAATGTATGCTCCGAAATTAACTTCTGTCACCTCAGTGCTACATATTGGAATGGTACCTAAAGTTTAAACCAGAAATTCGGGCACTTTTCAAATTTTCATTTTTGACCAATGCGACAGGTCCGGGGCTTAGGTAAGTTATCATATGTCACAAAACCGTTAAAGCTCCTGTTCAAAAAGGATGCTCCGAAATAAACTTCTGTCACCTCAGTGATACATTTTGGAATGGTACCTAAAGTTTAAAGCTGAAATTGGTGCACTTTTAAAATTTTCATTTTTGACCAATTCGATAGGTCCGGGGCTTAGGTAAGTTAACATATGTCACAGAACCGTTAAAGCTCCTGTTCAAAAATGATGCTCCACAGCCAACTTCTGTCACCTCAGTGATACATTTTGGAATGGTACCTAAAGTTTAAAGCAGAAATTGGGGCACTTTTGAAATTTTCATTTTTGACCAATGCGATAGGTCCGGGACTTAGGTAAGTTATTATATGTCACAAAACCGTTAAAGCTCCTGTTTAAAAATTATGCTCCGAAATCAACTTCTGTCACCTCAGTGCTACATATTGGAATGGTACCTAAAGTTTTAAGCAGAAATTGGGGCACTTTTAACATTTTCATTTTTGACCAATGCGATAGGTCCGGGGCTTAGGTAAATTATCATATGTCACAAAACCGTTAAAGCTCCTGTTCAAAAATGATGCTTCGAAATAAACTTCTGTCACCTCAGTGATACATTTTGGAATGGTACCTAAAGTTTAAAGCAGAAATAGGGGGACTTTTGAAATTTTCATTTTTGACCAATGCGATAGGTCCGGGGCTTAGGTAAGTTATCATATGTCACAAAACCGTTAAAGCTCCTGTTCAAAAATTATGCTCCGAAATTAACTTCTGTCACCGCAGTGATACATTTTGGAATGGTACCTACAGTTTAAAGCAGATATAGGGGGACTTTTGAAATTTTCATTTTTTACCAATTCGATAGGTCCGGGGCTTAGGTAAGTTATCATATGTCACAAAACCGTTAAAGCTCCTGTTCAAAAATTATGCTCCGAAATCAACTTCTGTCACCTCAGTGATACATTTTGGAATGGTACCTAAAGTTTAAAGCAGAAATAGGGGCACTTTTGAAATTTTAATTTTTGACCAATGCGATAGGTCCGGGGCTTAGGTAAATTATCATATGTCACAAAACCGTTAAAGCTCCTGTTCAAAAATGATGCTCCGAAATAAACTTCTGTCACCTCAGTGCTACATATTGGAATGGTACCTAAAGTTTAAAGCAGAAATAGGGTCACTTTTGAAATTTTCATTTTTGACCAATTCGATAGGTCCGGGGCTTAGGTAAGTTATCATGTCACAAAACCGTTAAAGCTCCTGTTCAAAAAGGATGCTCCGAAATAAACTTCTGTCACCTCAGTGCTACATATTGGAATGGTACCTAAAGTTTAAAGCAGAAATAGGGGGACTTTTGAAATTTACATTTTTGACCAATGCGATAGGTCTGGGGCTTAGGTAAGTTATCATATGTCACAAAACCGTTAAAGCTCCTGTTCAAAAATTGTGCTCCGAAATCAACTTCTGTCACCTCAGTGCTACATATTGCAATGGTACCTAAAGTTTAAAGCAGAAATTGGGGCACTTTTAAAATTTTCATTTTTAACCAATTCGATAGGTCCGGGGCTTAGGTAAGTTATCATATGTCACAAAACCATTAAAGCTCCTGTTCAAAAATGATGCTCAGAAACCAACTTCTGTCACCTCAGTGATACATTTTGGAATGGTACCTAAAGTTTAAAGCAGAAATAGGGGCACTTTTGAAATTTTCATTTTTGACCAATTCGATAGGTCCGGGGCTTAGGTAAGTTATCATATGTCACAAAACCGTTAAAGCTCCTGTTCAAAAATATGCTCTGAAATAAACTTATGTCACCTCAGTGATACATTTTGGAATGGTAGCTAAAGTTTAAAGCAGAAATAGGGGCACTTTTGACATTTTCATTTTTGACCAATTCGATAGGTCTGGGGCTTAAGTAAGTTATCATATGTCACAGAACCGTTAAAGATTTTGTTCAAAAAGGATGCTTCTAAGCCAACTTCTGTCACCTCAGTGATACATTTTGTAATGGTACCTAAAGTTTAAAGCAGAAATAGGGGCACTTTTGAAATGTTCCTTTTTGACCAATTCGATAGGTCCGGGGCTTAGGTAAGTTATCATATGTCACAAAACCGTTAAAGCTCCTGTTCATAAATGATGCTCCGAAATAAACTTATGTCACCTCAGTGATACATTTTGGAATGGTACCTAAAGATTAAAGCTGAAATTGGTGCAATTTTAAAATTTTCATTTTTGACCAATTCGATAGGTCCGGGGCTTATGTAAGTTATCATATGTCACAGAACCGTTAAAGCTCCTGTTAAAAAATGATGCTCAGAAGCCAACTTCTATAACCTCAGTGATACATTTTGGAATGGTACCTAAAGTTTAAAGCAGAAATAGGGGGACTTTTGAAATTTTAATTTTTGACCAATTCGATAGGTCTGGGGCTTAGGTAAGTTATCATATGTCACAAAACCGTTAAAGCTCCTGTTCAAAAATTATGCTCCGAAATCAACTTCTGTCACCTCAGTGATACATTTTGGAATGGTACCTAAAGTTTAAAGCAGAAATAGGGGCACTTTTGAAATTTTCATTTTTTACCAATTCGATAAGTCCGGGGCTTAGGTAAGTTATCATATGTCACAAAACCGTTAAAGCTCCTGTTCAAAAATTATGCTCCGAAATAAACTTCTGTCACCTCAGTGCTACATATTGCAATGGTACCTAAAGTTTAAAGCTGAAATTGGTGCTCTTATAAAATTTTCATTTTTGACCAATTCGATAGGTCCGGGGCTTAGGTAAGTAATCATATGTCACAAAACCGTTAAAGCTCCTGTTCAAAAATTATGCTCCGAAATCAACTTCTGTCACCTCAGTGATACATTTTGGAATGGTACTTAAAGTTTAAAGCAGAAATAGGGGCACTTTTGAAATTTTCATTTTTGACCAATTCGATAGGTCCGGGGCTTAAGTAAGTTATCATATGTCACAGAACCGTTAAAGCTTTTGTTCAAAAAGGATGCTTCTAAGCCAACTTCTGTCACCTCAGTGATACATTTTGTAATTGTACCTAAAGTTTAAAGCAGAAATAGGGGCACTTTTGAAATTTTCATTTTTGACCAATTCGATAGGTCCGGGGCTTAGGTAAGTTATCATATGTCACAAAACCGTTAAAGCTCCTGTTCAAAAATGATGCTCCGAAATAAACTTATGTCACCTCAGTGATACATTTTGGAATGGTACCTAAAGTTTAAAGCTGAAATTGGTGCAATTTTAAAATTTTCATTTTTGACCAATTCGATAGGTCCGGGGCTTATGTAAGTTATCATATGTCACAGAACCGTTAAAGCTCCTGTTCAAAAATGATGCTCAGAAGCCAACTTCTATAACCTCAGTGATACATTTTGGAATGGTACCTAAAGTTTAAAGCAGAAATAGGGGGACTTTTGAAATTTTAATTTTTGACCAATTCGATAGGTCCGGGGCTTAGGTAAGTTATCATATGTCACAAAACCGTTAAAGCTCCTGTTCAAAAATTATGCTCCGAAATCAACTTCTGTCAACTCAGTGATACATTTTGGAATGGTACCTAAAGTTTAAAGCAGAAATAGGGGCACTTTTGAAATTTTCATTTTTTACCAATTCGATAGGTCCGGGGCTTAGGTAAGTTATCATATGTCACAAAACCGTTAAAGCTCCTGTTCAAAAATTATGCTCCGAAATAAACTTATGTCACCTCAGTGATACATTTTGGAATGGTACCTAAAGTTTAAAGCTGAAATTGGTGCAATTTTTAAATTTTCATTTTTGACCAATTCGATAGGTCCGGGGCTTATGTAAGTTATCATATGTCACAGAACCGTTAAAGCTCCTGTTCAAAAATGATGCTCAGAAGCCAACTTCTGTAACCTCAGAGATACATTTTGGAATGGTACCTAAAGTTTAAAGCAGAAATAGGGGGACCTTTGAAATTTTCATTTTTGACCAATTCGATAGGTCCGGGGCTTAGGTAAGTTATCATATGTCACAAAACCGTTAAAGCTCCTGTTCAAAAATTATGCTCCGAAATCAACTTCTGTCACCACAGTGATACATTTTGGAATGGTACCTAAAGTTTAAAGCAGAAATAGGGGCACTTTTGAAATTTTCATTTTTGACCAATTCAATAGGTCCGGGGCTTAGGTAAGTTATCATATGTCACAAAACCGTTAAAGCTCCTGTTCAAAAATGATGCTCCGAAATCAACTTCTGTCACCTCAGTGATACATTTTGGAATGGTACCTAAAGTTTAAAGCTGAAATTGGTGCTCTTTTAAAATTTTCATTTTTGACCAATTCGATAGGTCCGGGGCTTAGGTAAGTTATCATATGTCACAAAACCGTTAAAGCTCCTGTTAAAAAATGATGCTCCGAAATAAACTTATGTCACCTCAGTGATACATTTTGGAATGGTACCTAAAGTTTAAAGCTGAAATTGGTGCACTTTTAAAATTTTCATTTTTGACCAATTCGATAAGTCCGGGGCTTAGGTAAGTTAACATATGTCACAGAACCGTTAAAGCTCCGGTTAAAAAATGATGCTCCGAAATAAACTTATGTCACCTCAGTGATACATTTTGGAATGGTACCTAAAGTTTAAAGCTGAAATTGGTGCACTTTTAAAATTTTCATTTTTGACCAATTCGATAGGTCCGGGGCTTAGGTAAGTTAACATATGTCACAGAACCGTTAAAGCTCCTGTTCAAAAATGATGCTCCGAAATCAACTTCTGTCACCTCAGTGCTACATATTGGAATGGTACCTAAAGTTTAAAGCAGAAATAGGGGTACTTTTAACATTTTCATTTTTGACCAACGCGATAGGTCCGGGGCTTAGGTAAATTATCATATGTCACAAAACCGTTAAAGCTCCTGTTCAAAAAGGATGCTCCGAAATAAACTTCTGTCACCTCAGTGCTACATATTGGAATGGTACCTAAAGTTTAAAGCAGAAATAGGGGGACTTTTGAAATTTTCATTTTTGACCAATGCGATAGGTCCGGGGCTTAGGTAAGTTATCATATGTCACAAAACCGTTAAAGCTCCTGTTCAAAAAGGATGCTCCGAAATAAACTTCTGTCACCTCAGTGCTACATATTGGAATGGTACCTAAAGTTTAAAGCAGAAATAGGGGGACTTTTGAAATTTTCATTTTTGACCAATGCGATAGGTCCGGGGCTTAGGTAAGTTATCATATGTCACAAAACCGTTAAAGCTCCTGTTCAAAATGTATGCTCCGAAATTAACTTCTGTCACCTCAGTGCTACATATTGGAATGGTACCTAAAGTTTAAACCAGAAATTCGGGCACTTTTCAAATTTTCATTTTTGACCAATGCGACAGGTCCGGGGCTTAGGTAAGTTATCATATGTCACAAAACCGTTAAAGCTCCTGTTCAAAAAGGATGCTCCGAAATAAACTTCTGTCACCTCAGTGATACATTTTGGAATGGTACCTAAAGTTTAAAGCTGAAATTGGTGCACTTTTAAAATTTTCATTTTTGACCAATTCGATAGGTCCGGGGCTTAGGTAAGTTAACATATGTCACAGAACCGTTAAAGCTCCTGTTCAAAAATGATGCTCCACAGCCAACTTCTGTCACCTCAGTGATACATTTTGGAATGGTACCTAAAGTTTAAAGCAGAAATTGGGGCACTTTTGAAATTTTCATTTTTGACCAATGCGATAGGTCCGGGGCTTAGGTAAGTTATTATATGTCACAAAACCGTTAAAGCTCCTGTTTAAAAATTATGCTCCGAAATCAACTTCTGTCACCTCAGTGCTACATATTGGAATGGTACCTAAAGTTTTAAGCAGAAATTCGGGCACTTTTAACATTTTCATTTTTGACCAATGCGATAGGTCCGGGGCTTAGGTAAATTATCATATGTCACAAAACCATTAAAGCTCCTGTTCAAAAATGATGCTCCGAAATAAACTTCTGTCACCTCAGTGATACATTTTGGAATGGTACCTAAAGTTTAAAGCAGAAATAGGGGCACTTTTGACATTTTCATTTTTGACCAATTCGATAGGTCTGGGGCTTAAGTAAGTTATCATATGTCACAGAACCGTTAAAGATTTTGTTCAAAAAGGATGCTTCTAAGCCAACTTCTGTCACCTCAGTGATACATTTTGTAATGGTACCTAAAGTTTAAAGCAGAAATAGGGGCACTTTTGAAATGTTCCTTTTAGACCAATTCGATAGGTCCGGGGCTTAGGTAAGTTATCATATGTCACAAAACCGTTAAAGCTCCTGTTCAAAAATAATGCTCCGAAATAAACTTATGTCACCTCAGTGATACATTTTGGAATGGTACCTAAAGTTTAAAGCTGAAATTGGTGCAATTTTAAAATTTTCATTTTTGACCAATTCGATAGGTCCGGGGCTTATGTAAGTTATCATATGTCACAGAACCGTTAAAGCTCCTGTTCAAAAATGATGCTCAGAAGCCAACTTCTATAACCTCAGTGATACATTTTGGAATGGTACCTAAAGTTTAAAGCAGAAATAGGGGGACTTTTGAAATTTAAATTTTTGACCAATTCGATAGGTCCGGGGCTTAGGTAAGTTATCATATGTCACAAAACCGTTAAAGCTCCTGTTCAAAAATTATGCTCGGAAATCAACTTCTGTCACCTCAGTGATACATTTTGGAATGGTACCTAAAGTTTAAAGCAGAAATAGGGGCACTTTTGAAATTTCATTTTTTACCAATTCGATAGGTCCGGGGCTTAGGTAAGTTATCATATGTCACAAAACCGTTAAAGCTCCTGTTCAAATATTATGCTCCGAAATAAACTTCTGTCACCTCAGTGCTACATATTGCAATGGTACCTAAAGTTTAAAGCTGAAATTGGTGCTCTTATAAAATTTTCATTTTTGACCAATTCGATAGGTCCGGGGCTTAGGTAAGTAATCATATGTCACAAAACCGTTAAAGCTCCTGTTCAAAAATTATGCTCCGAAATCAACTTCTGTCACCTCAGTGATACATTTTGGAATGGTACTTAAAGTTTAAAGCAGAAATAGGGGCACTTTTGAAATTTTCATTTTTGACCAATTCGATAGGTCCGGGGCTTAAGTAAGTTATCATATGTCACAGAACCGTTAAAGCTTTTGTTCAAAAAGGATGCTTCTAAGCCAACTTCTGTCACCTCAGTGATACATTTTGTAATTGTACCTAAAGTTTAAAGCAGAAATAGGGGCACTTTTGAAATTTTCATTTTTGACCAATTCGATAGGTCCGGGGCTTAGGTAAGTTATCATATGTCACAAAACCGTTAAAGCTCCTGTTCAAAAATGATGCTCCGAAATAAACTTATGTCACCTCAGTGATACATTTTGGAATGGTACCTAAAGTTTAAAGCTGAAATTGGTGCAATTTTAAAATTTTCATTTTTGACCAATTCGATAGGTCCGGGGCTTATGTAAGTTATCATATGTCACAGAACCGTTAAAGCTCCTGTTCAAAAATGATGCTCAGAAGCCAACTTCTATAACCTCAGTGATACATTTTGGAATGGTACCTAAAGTTTTAAGCAGAAAAAGGGGGACTTTTGAAATTTTAATTTTTGACCAATTCGATAGGTCCGGGGCTTAGGTAAGTTATCATATGTCACAAAACCGTTAAAGCTCCTGTTCAAAAATTATGCTCCGAAATCAACTTCTGTCACCTCAGTGATACATTTTGGAATGGTACCTAAAGTTTAAAGCAGAAATAGGGGCACTTTTGAAATTTTCATTTTTTACCAATTCGATAGGTCCGGGGCTTAGGTAAGTTATCATATGTCACAAAACCGTTAAAGCTCCTGTTCAAAAATTATGCTCCGAAATAAACTTATGTCACCTCAGTGATACATTTTGGAATGGTACCTAAAGTTTAAAGCTGAAATTGGTGCAATTTTAAAATTTTCATTTTTGACCAATTCGATAGGTCCGGGGCTTATGTAAGTTATCATATGTCACAGAACCGTTAAAGCTCCTGTTCAAAAATGATGCTCAGAAGCCAACTTCTGTAACCTCAGAGATACATTTTGGAATGGTACCTAAAGTTTAAAGCAGAAATAGGGGGACCTTTGAAATTTTCATTTTTGACCAATTCGATAGGTCCGGGGCTTAGGTAAGTTATCATATGTCACAAAACCGTTAAAGCTCCTGTTCAAAAATTATGCTCCGAAATCAACTTCTGTCACCACAGTGATACATTTTGGAATGGTACCTAAAGTTTAAAGCAGAAATAGGGGCACTTTTGAAATTTTCATTTTTGACCAATTCAATAGGTCCGGGGCTTAGGTAAGTTATCATATGTCACAAAACCGTTAAAGCTCCTGTTCAAAAATCATGCTCCGAAATCAACTTCTGTCACCTCAGTGATACATTTTGGAATGGTACCTAAAGTTTAAAGCTGAAATTGGTGCTCTTTTAAAATTTTCATTTTTGACCAATTCGATAGGTCCGGGGCTTAGGTAAGTTATCATATGTCACAAAACCGTTAAAGCTCCTGTTAAAAAATGATGCTCCGAAATAAACTTATGTCACCTCAGTGATACATTTTGGAATGGTACCTAAAGTTTAAAGCTGAAATTGGTGCACTTTTAAAATTTTCATTTTTGACCAATTCGATAGGTCCGGGGCTTAGGTAAGTTAACATATGTCACAGAACCGTTAAAGCTCCGGTTAAAAAATGATGCTCCGAAATAAACTTCTGTCACCTCAGTGATACATTTTGGAATGGTACCTAAAGTTTAAAGCTGAAATTGGTGCACTTTTAAAATTTTCATTTTTGACCAATTCGATAGGTCCGGGGCTTAGGTAAGTTAACATATGTCACAGAACCGTTAAAGCTCCTGTTCAAAAATGATGCTCCGAAATCAACTTCTGTCACCTCAGTGCTACATATTGGAATGGTACCTAAAGTTTAAAGCAGAAATAGGGGTACTTTTAACATTTTCATTTTTGACCAACGCGATAGGTCCGGGGCTTAGGTAAATTATCATATGTCACAAAACCGTTAAAGCTCCTGTTCAAAAAGGATGCTCCGAAATAAACTTCTGTCACCTCAGTGCTACATATTGGAATGGTACCTAAAGTTTAAAGCAGAAATAGGGGGACTTTTGAAATTTTCATTTTTGACCAATGCGATAGGTCCGGGGCTTAGGTAAGTTATCATATGTCACAAAACCGTTAAAGCTCCTGTTCAAAAAGGATGCTCCGAAATAAACTTCTGTCACCTCAGTGCTACATATTGGAATGGTACCTAAAGTTTAAAGCAGAAATAGGGGGACTTTTGAAATTTTCATTTTTGACCAATGCGATAGGTCCGGGGCTTAGGTAAGCTATCATATGTCACAAAACCGTTAAAGCTCCTGTTCAAAATGTATGCTCCGAAATTAACTTCTGTCACCTCAGTGCTACATATTGGAATGGTACCTAAAGTTTAAAGCAGAAATTGTGGCACTTTTGAAATTTTCATTTTTGACCAATGCGATAGGTCCGGGGCTTAGGTAAGTTATCATATGTCACAAAACCGTTAAAGCTCCTGTTCAAAAAGGATGCTCCGAAATAAACTTCTGTCACCTCAGTGATACATTTTGGAATGGTACCTAAAGTTTAAAGCTGAAATTGGTGCACTTTTAAAATTTTCATTTTTGACCAATTCGATAGGTCCGGGGCTTAGGTAAGTTAACATATGTCACAGAACCGTTAAAGCTCCTGTTCAAAAATGATGCTCCACAGCCAACTTCTGTCACCTCAGTGATACATTTTGGAATGGTACCTAAAGTTTAAAGCAGAAATTGGGGCACTTTTGAAATTTTCATTTTTGACCAATGCGATAGGTCCGGGGCTTAGGTAAGTTATTATATGTCACAAAACCGTTAAAGCTCCTGTTTAAAAATTATGCTCCGAAATCAACTTCTGTCACCTCAGTGCTACATATTGGAATGGTACCTAAAGTTTTAAGCAGAAATTCGGGCACTTTTAACATTTTCATTTTTGACCAATGCGATAGGTCCGGGGCTTAGGTAAATTATCATATGTCACAAAACCGTTAAAGCTCCTGTTCAAAAATGATGCTCCGAAATAAACTTCTGTCACCTCAGTGATACATTTTGGAATGGTACCTAAAGTTTAAAGCAGAAATAGGGGCACTTTTGACATTTTCATTTTTGACCAATTCGATAGGTCTGGGGCTTAAGTAAGTTATCATATGTCACAGAACCGTTAAAGATTTTGTTCAAAAAGGATGCTTCTAAGCCAACTTCTGTCACCTCAGTGATACATTTTGTAATGGTACCTAAAGTTTAAAGCAGAAATAGGGGCACTTTTGAAATGTTCCTTTTTGACCAATTCGATAGGTCCGGGGCTTAGGTAAGTTATCATATGTCACAAAACCGTTAAAGCTCCTGTTCAAAAATGATGCTCCGAAATAAACTTATGTCACCTCAGTGATACATTTTGGAATGGTACCTAAAGTTTAAAGCTGAAATTGGTGCAATTTTAAAATTTTCATTTTTGACCAATTCGATAGGTCCGGGGCTTATGTAAGTTATCATATGTCACAGAACCGTTAAAGCTCCTGTTCAAAAATGATGCTCAGAAGCCAACTTCTATAACCTCAGTGATACATTTTGGAATGGTACCTAAAGTTTAAAGCAGAAATAGGGGGACTTTTGAAATTTAAATTTTTGACCAATTCGATAGGTCCGGGGCTTAGGTAAGTTATCATATGTCACAAAACCGTTAAAGCTCCTGTTCAAAAATTATGCTCGGAAATCAACTTCTGTCACCTCAGTGATACATTTTGGAATGGTACCTAAAGTTTAAAGCAGAAATAGGGGCACTTTTGAAATTTTCATTTTTTACCAATTCGATAGGTCCGGGGCTTAGGTAAGTTATCATATGTCACAAAACCGTTAAAGCTCCTGTTCAAAAATTATGCTCCGAAATAAACTTCTGTCACCTCAGTGCTACATATTGCAATGGTACCTAAAGTTTAAAGCTGAAATTGGTGCTCTTATAAAATTTTCATTTTTGACCAATTCGATAGGTCCGGGGCTTAGGTAAGTAATCATATGTCACAAAACCGTTAAAGCTCCTGTTCAAAAATTATGCTCCGAAATCAACTTCTGTCACCTCAGTGATACATTTTGGAATGGTACCTAAAGTTTAAAGCTGAAATTGGTGCAATTTTAAAATTTTCATTTTTGACCAATTCGATAGGTCCAGGGCTTATGTAAGTTATCATATGTCACAAAACCGTTAAAGCTCCTGTTCAAAAATGATGCTCCGAAATAAACTTATGTCACCTCAGTGATACATTTTGGAATGGTACCTAAAGTTTAAAGCTGAAATTGGTGCAATTTTAAAATTTTCATTTTTGACCAATTCGATAGGTCCGGGGCTTATGTAAGTTATCATATGTCACAGAACCGTTAAAGCTCCTGTTCAAAAATGATGCTCAGAAGCCAACTTCTATAACCTCAGTGATACATTTTGGAATGGTACCTAAAGTTTTAAGCAGAAAAAGGGGGACTTTTGAAATTTTAATTTTTGACCAATTCGATAGGTCCGGGGCTTAGGTAAGTTATCATATGTCACAAAACCGTTAAAGCTCCTGTTCAAAAATTATGCTCCGAAATCAACTTCTGTCACCTCAGTGATACATTTTGGAATGGTACCTAAAGTTTAAAGCAGAAATAGGGGCACTTTTGAAATTTTCATTTTTTACCAATTCGATAGGTCCGGGGCTTAGGTAAGTTATCATATGTCACAAAACCGTTAAAGCTCCTGTTCAAAAATTATGCTCCGAAATAAACTTATGTCACCTCAGTGATACATTTTGGAATGGTACCTAAAGTTTAAAGCTGAAATTGGTGCAATTTTAAAATTTTCATTTTTGACCAATTCGATAGGTCCGGGGCTTATGTAAGTTATCATATGTCACAGAACCGTTAAAGCTCCTGTTCAAAAATGATGCTCAGAAGCCAACTTCTGTAACCTCAGAGATACATTTTGGAATGGTACCTAAAGTTTAAAGCAGATATAGGGGGACCTTTGAAATTTTCATTTTTGACCAATTCGATAGGTCCGGGGCTTAGGTAAGTTATCATATGTCACAAAACCGTTAAAGCTCCTGTTCAAAAATTATGCTCCGAAATCAACTTCTGTCACCACAGTGATACATTTTGGAATGGTACCTAAAGTTTAAAACAGAAATAGGGGCACTTTTGAAATTTTCATTTTTGACCAATTCAATAGGTCCGGGGCTTAGGTAAGTTATCATATGTCACAAAACCGTTAAAGCTCCTGTTCAAAAATTATGCTCCGAAATCAACTTCTGTCACCTCAGTGATACATTTTGGAATGGTACCTAAAGTTTAAAGCTGAAATTGGTGCTCTTTTAAAATTTTCATTTTTGACCAATTCGATAGGTCCGGGGCTTAGGTAAGTTATCATATGTCACAAAACCGTTAAAGCTCCTGTTAAAAAATGATGCTCCGAAATAAACTTATGTCACCTCAGTGATACATTTTGGAATGGTACCTAAAGTTTAAAGCTGAAATTGGTGCACTTTTAAAATTTTCATTTTTGACCAATTCGATAGGTCCGGGGCTTAGGTAAGTTAACATATGTCACAGAACCGTTAAAGCTCCGGTTAAAAAATGATGCTCCGAAATAAACTTCTGTCACCTCAGTGATACATTTTGGAATGGTACCTAAAGTTTAAAGCTGAAATTGGTGCACTTTTAAAATTTTCATTTTTGACCAATTCGATAGGTCCGGGGCTTAGGTAAGTTAACATATGTCACAGAACCGTTAAAGCTCCTGTTCAAAAATGATGCTCCGAAATCAACTTCTGTCACCTCAGTGCTACATATTGGAATGGTACCTAAAGTTTAAAGCAGAAATAGGGGTACTTTTAACATTTTCATTTTTGACCAACGCGATAGGTCCGGGGCTTAGGTAAATTATCATATGTCACAAAACCGTTAAAGCTCCTGTTCAAAAAGGATGCTCCGAAATAAACTTCTGTCACCTCAGTGCTACATATTGGAATGGTACCTAAAGTTTAAAGCAGAAATAGGGGGACTTTTGAAATTTTCATTTTTGACCAATGCGATAGGTCCGGGGCTTAGGTAAGTTATCATATGTCACAAAACCGTTAAAGCTCCTGTTCAAAAAGGATGCTCCGAAATAAACTTCTGTCACCTCAGTGCTACATATTGGAATGGTACCTAAAGTTTAAAGCAGAAATAGGGGGACTTTTGAAATTTTCATTTTTGACCAATGCGATAGGTCCGGGGCTTAGGTAAGCTATCATATGTCACAAAACCGTTAAAGCTCCTGTTCAAAATGTATGCTCCGAAATTAACTTCTGTCACCTCAGTGCTACATATTGGAATGGTACCTAAAGTTTAAACCAGAAATTCGGGCACTTTTCAAATTTTCATTTTTGACCAATGCGACAGGTCCGGGGCTTAGGTAAGTTATCATATGTCACAAAACCGTTAAAGCTCCTGTTCAAAAAGGATGCTCCGAAATAAACTTCTGTCACCTCAGTGATACATTTTGGAATGGTACCTAAAGTTTAAAGCTGAAATTGGTGCACTTTTAAAATTTTCATTTTTGACCAATTCGATAGGTCCGGGGCTTAGGTAAGTTAACATATGTCACAGAACCGTTAAAGCTCCTGTTCAAAAATGATGCTCCACAGCCAACTTCTGTCACCTCAGTGATACATTTTGGAATGGTACCTAAAGTTTAAAGCAGAAATTGGGGCACTTTTGAAATTTTCATTTTTGACCAATGCGATAGGTCCGGGGCTTAGGTAAGTTATTATATGTCACAAAACCGTTAAAGCTCCTGTTTAAAAATTATGCTCCGAAATCAACTTCTGTCACCTCAGTGCTACATATTGGAATGGTACCTAAAGTTTTAAGCAGAAATTCGGGCACTTTTAACATTTTCATTTTTGACCAATGCGATAGGTCCGGGGCTTAGGTAAATTATCATATGTCACAAAACCGTTAAAGCTCCTGTTCAAAAATGATGCTCCGAAATAAACTTCTGTCACCTCAGTGATACATTTTGGAATGGTACCTAAAGTTTAAAGCAGAAATAGGGGCACTTTTGACATTTTCATTTTTGACCAATTCGATAGGTCTGGGGCTTAAGTAAGTTATCATATGTCACAGAACCGTTAAAGATTTTGTTCAAAAAGGATGCTTCTAAGCCAACTTCTGTCACCTCAGTGATACATTTTGTAATGGTACCTAAAGTTTAAAGCAGAAATAGGGGCACTTTTGAAATGTTCCTTTTTGACCAATTCGATAGGTCCGGGGCTTAGGTAAGTTATCATATGTCACAAAACCGTTAAAGCTCCTGTTCAAAAATGATGCTCCGAAATAAACTTATGTCACCTCAGTGATACATTTTGGAATGGTACCTAAAGTTTAAAGCTGAAATTGGTGCAATTTTAAAATTTTCATTTTTGACCAATTCGATAGGTCCGGGGCTTATGTAAGTTATCATATGTCACAGAACCGTTAAAGCTCCTGTTCAAAAATGATGCTCAGAAGCCAACTTCTATAACCTCAGTGATACATTTTGGAATGGTACCTAAAGTTTAAAGCAGAAATAGGGGGACTTTTGAAATTTAAATTTTTGACCAATTCGATAGGTCCGGGGCTTAGGTAAGTTATCATATGTCACAAAACCGTTAAAGCTCCTGTTCAAAAATTATGCTCGGAAATCAACTTCTGTCACCTCAGTGATACATTTTGGAATGGTACCTAAAGTTTAAAGCAGAAATAGGGGCACTTTTGAAATTTTCATTTTTTACCAATTCGATAGGTCCGGGGCTTAGGTAAGTTATCATATGTCACAAAACCGTTAAAGCTCCTGTTCAAAAATTATGCTCCGAAATAAACTTCTGTCACCTCAGTGCTACATATTGCAATGGTACCTAAAGTTTAAAGCTGAAATTGGTGCTCTTATAAAATTTTCATTTTTGACCAATTCGATAGGTCCGGGGCTTAGGTAAGTAATCATATGTCACAAAACCGTTAAAGCTCCTGTTCAAAAATTATGCTCCGAAATCAACTTCTGTCACCTCAGTGATACATTTTGGAATGGTACCTAAAGTTTAAAGCTGAAATTGGTGCAATTTTAAAATTTTCATTTTTGACCAATTCGATAGGTCCAGGGCTTATGTAAGTTATCATATGTCACAAAACCGTTAAAGCTCCTGTTCAAAAATGATGCTCCGAAATAAACTTATGTCACCTCAGTGATACATTTTGGAATGGTACCTAAAGTTTAAAGCTGAAATTGGTGCAATTTTAAAATTTTAATTTTTGACCAATTCGATAGGTCCGGGGCTTATGTAAGTTATCATATGTCACAGAACCGTTAAAGCTCCTGTTCAAAAATGATGCTCAGAAGCCAACTTCTGTCACCTCAGTGATACATTTTGGAATGGTACCTAAAGTTTTAAGCAGAAAAAGGGGGACTTTTGAAATTTTAATTTTTGACCAATTCGATAGGTCCGGGGCTTAGGTAAGTTATCATATGTCACAAAACCGTTAAAGCTCCTGTTCAAAAATTATGCTCCGAAATCAACTTCTGTCACCTCAGTGATACATTTTGGAATGGTACCTAAAGTTTAAAGCAGAAATAGGGGCACTTTTGAAATTTTCATTTTTTACCAATTCGATAGGTCCGGGGCTTAGGTAAGTTATCATATGTCACAAAACCGTTAAAGCTCCTGTTCAAAAATTATGCTCCGAAATAAACTTATGTCACCTCAGTGATACATTTTGGAATGGTACCTAAAGTTTAAAGCTGAAATTGGTGCAATTTTAAAATTTTCATTTTTGACCAATTCGATAGGTCCGGGGCTTATGTAAGTTATCATATGTCACAGAACCGTTAAAGCTCCTGTTCAAAAATGATGCTCAGAAGCCAACTTCTGTAACCTCAGAGATACATTTTGGAATGGTACCTAAAGTTTAAAGCAGATATAGGGGGACCTTTGAAATTTTCATTTTTGACCAATTCGATAGGTCCGGGGCTTAGGTAAGTTATCATATGTCACAAAACCGTTAAAGCTCCTGTTCAAAAATTATGCTCCGAAATCAACTTCTGTCACCACAGTGATACATTTTGGAATGGTACCTAAAGTTTAAAACAGAAATAGGGGCACTTTTGAAATTTTCATTTTTGACCAATTCAATAGGTCCGGGGCTTAGGTAAGTTATCATATGTCACAAAACCGTTAAAGCTCCTGTTCAAAAATTATGCTCCGAAATCAACTTCTGTCACCTCAGTGATACATTTTGGAATGGTACCTAAAGTTTAAAGCTGAAATTGGTGCTCTTTTAAAATTTTCATTTTTGACCAATTCGATAGGTCCGGGGCTTAGGTAAGTTATCATATGTCACAAAACCGTTAAAGCTCCTGTTAAAAAATGATGCTCCGAAATAAACTTATGTCACCTCAGTGATACATTTTGGAATGGTACCTAAAGTTTAAAGCTGAAATTGGTGCACTTTTAAAATTTTCATTTTTGACCAATTCGATAGGTCCGGGGCTTAGGTAAGTTAACATATGTCACAGAACCGTTAAAGCTCCGGTTAAAAAATGATGCTCCGAAATAAACTTCTGTCACCTCAGTGATACATTTTGGAATGGTACCTAAAGTTTAAAGCTGAAATTGGTGCACTTTTAAAATTTTCATTTTTGACCAATTCGATAGGTCCGGGGCTTAGGTAAGTTAACATATGTCACAGAACCGTTAAAGCTCCTGTTCAAAAATGATGCTCCGAAATCAACTTCTGTCACCTCAGTGCTACATATTGGAATGGTACCTAAAGTTTAAAGCAGAAATAGGGGTACTTTTAACATTTTCATTTTTGACCAACGCGATAGGTCCGGGGCTTAGGTAAATTATCATATGTCACAAAACCGTTAAAGCTCCTGTTCAAAAAGGATGCTCCGAAATAAACTTCTGTCACCTCAGTGCTACATATTGGAATGGTACCTAAAGTTTAAAGCAGAAATAGGGGGACTTTTGAAATTTTCATTTTTGACCAATGCGATAGGTCCGGGGCTTAGGTAAGTTATCATATGTCACAAAACCGTTAAAGCTCCTGTTCAAAAAGGATGCTCCGAAATAAACTTCTGTCACCTCAGTGCTACATATTGGAATGGTACCTAAAGTTTAAAGCAGAAATAGGGGGACTTTTGAAATTTTCATTTTTGACCAATGCGATAGGTCCGGGGCTTAGGTAAGCTATCATATGTCACAAAACCGTTAAAGCTCCTGTTCAAAATGTATGCTCCGAAATTAACTTCTGTCACCTCAGTGCTACATATTGGAATGGTACCTAAAGTTTAAACCAGAAATTCGGGCACTTTTCAAATTTTCATTTTTGACCAATGCGATAGGTCCGGGGCTTAGGTAAGTTATCATATGTCACAAAACCGTTAAAGCTCCTGTTCAAAAATTATGCTCCGAAATCAACTTCTGTCACCTCAGTGATACATTTTGGAATGGTACCTAAAGTTTAAAGCTGAAATTGGTGCTCTTTTAAAATTTTCATTTTTGACCAATTCGATAGGTCCGGGGCTTAGGTAAGTTAACATATGTCACAAAACCGTTAAAGCTCCTGTTAAAAAATGATGCTCCGAAATAAACTTATGTCACCTCAGTGATACATTTTGGAATGGTACCTAAAGTTTAAAGCTGAAATTGGTGCACTTTTAAAATTTTCATTTTTGACCAATTCGATAGGTCCGGGGCTTAGGTAAGTTAACATATGTCACAGAACCGTTAAAGCTCCTGTTCAAAAATGATGCTCCAAAGCCAACTTCTGTCACCTCAGTGATACATTTTGAAAAGGTACCTAAAGTTTAAAGCAGAAATTGTGGCACTTTTGAAATTTTCATTTTTGACCAATTCGATAGGTCCGGGGCTTAGGTAAGTTATTATATGTCACAAAACCGTTAAAGCTCCTGTTTAAAAATTATGCTCCGAAATCAACTTCTGTCACCTCAGTGCTACATATTGGAATGGTACCTAAAGTTTAAAGCAGAAATTAGGGCACTTTTAACATTTTCATTTTTGACCAATGCGATAGGTCCGGGGCTTAGGTAAATTATCATATGTCACAAAACCGTTAAAGCTCCTGTTCAAAAATGATGCTCCGAAATAAACTTCTGTCACCTCAGTGATACATTTTGGAATGGTACCTAAAGTTTAAAGCAGAAATAGGGGCACTTTTGAAATTTTCATTTTTGACCAATTCGATAGGTCCGGGGCTTAGGTAAGTTATCATATGTCATAAAACCGGTAAAGCTCCTGTTCAAAAAGGATGCTCCGAAATAAACTTCTGTCACCTTAGTGCTAAATATTGGAATGGTAACTAAAGTTTAAAGCAGAAATAGGGGGACTTTTGAAATTTTCATTTTTGAACAATGCGATAGGTCCGGGGCTTAGGTAAGTTATCATATGTCACAAAACCGTTAAAGCTCCTGTTCAAAAATTATGCTCCGAAATTAACTTCTGTCACCGCAGTGATACATTTTGGAATGGTACCTACAGTTTAAAGCAGATATAGGGGGACTTTTGAAATTTTCATTTTTTACCAATTCGATAGGTCCGGGGCTTAGGTAAGTTATCATATGTCACAAAACCGTTAAAGCTCCTGTTCAAAAATTATGCTCCGAAATCAACTTCTGTCACCTCAGTGATACATTTTGGAATGGTACCTAAAGTTTAAAGCAGAAATAGGGGCACTTTTGAAATTTTAATTTTTGACCAATGCGATAGGTCCGGGGCTTAGGTAAATTATCATATGTCACAAAACCGTTAAAGCTCCTGTTCAAAAATGATGCTCCGAAATAAACTTCTGTCACCTCAGTGATACATTTTGGAATGGTACCTAAAGTTTAAAGCAGAAATAGGGTCACTTTTGAAATTTTCATTTTTGACCATTTCGATAGGTCCGGGGCTTAGGTAAGTTATCATGTCACAAAACCGTTAAAGCTCCTGTTCAAAAAGGATGCTCCGAAATAAACTTCTGTCACCTCAGTGCTACATATTGGAATGGTACCTAAAGTTTAAAGCAGAAATAGGGGGACTTTTGAAATTTACATTTTTAACCAATTCGATAGGTCCGGGGCTTAGGTAAGTTATCATATGTCACAAAACCATTAAAGCTCCTGTTCAAAAATGATGCTCAGAAGCCAACTTCTGTCACCTCAGTGATACATTTTGGAATGGTACCTAAAGTTTAAAGCAGAAATAGGGGCACTTTTGAAATTTTCATTTTTGACCAATTCGATAGGTCCGGGGCTTAGGTAAGTTATCATATGTCACAAAACCGTTAAAGCTCCTGTTCAAAAATTATGCTCCGAAATAAACTTCTGTCACCTCAGTGCTACATATTGCAATGGTACCTAAAGTTTAAAGCTGAAATTGGTGCTCTTATAAAATTTTCATTTTTGACCAATTCGATAGGTCCGGGGCTTAGGTAAGTAATCATATGTCACAAAACCGTTAAAGCTCCTGTTCAAAAATTATGCTCCGAAATCAACTTCTGTCACCTCAGTGATACATTTTGGAATGGTACCTAAAGTTTAAAGCTGAAATTGGTGCAATTTTAAAATTTTCATTTTTGACCAATTCGATAGGTCCAGGGCTTATGTAAGTTATCATATGTCACAAAACCGTTAAAGCTCCTGTTCAAAAATGATGCTCCGAAATAAACTTATGTCACCTCAGTGATACATTTTGGAATGGTACCTAAAGTTTAAAGCTGAAATTGGTGCAATTTTAAAATTTTCATTTTTGACCAATTCGATAGGTCCGGGGCTTATGTAAGTTATCATATGTCACAGAACCGTTAAAGCTCCTGTTCAAAAATGATGCTCAGAAGCCAACTTCTATAACCTCAGTGATACATTTTGGAATGGTACCTAAAGTTTTAAGCAGAAAAAGGGGGACTTTTGAAATTTTAATTTTTGACCAATTCGATAGGTCCGGGGCTTAGGTAAGTTATCATATGTCACAAAACCGTTAAAGCTCCTGTTCAAAAATTATGCTCCGAAATCAACTTCTGTCACCTCAGTGATACATTTTGGAATGGTACCTAAAGTTTAAAGCAGAAATAGGGGCACTTTTGAAATTTTCATTTTTTACCAATTCGATAGGTCCGGGGCTTAGGTAAGTTATCATATGTCACAAAACCGTTAAAGCTCCTGTTCAAAAATTATGCTCCGAAATAAACTTATGTCACCTCAGTGATACATTTTGGAATGGTACCTAAAGTTTAAAGCTGAAATTGGTGCAATTTTAAAATTTTCATTTTTGACCAATTCGATAGGTCCGGGGCTTATGTAAGTTATCATATGTCACAGAACCGTTAAAGCTCCTGTTCAAAAATGATGCTCAGAAGCCAACTTCTGTAACCTCAGAGATACATTTTGGAATGGTACCTAAAGTTTAAAGCAGAAATAGGGGCACTTTTGAAATTTTCATTTTTGACCAATTCAATAGGTCCGGGGCTTAGGTAAGTTATCATATGTCACAAAACCGTTAAAGCTCCTGTTCAAAAATTATGCTCCGAAATCAACTTCTGTCACCTCAGTGATACATTTTGGAATGGTACCTAAAGTTTAAAGCTGAAATTGGTGCTCTTTTAAAATTTTCATTTTTGACCAATTCGATAGGTCCGGGGCTTAGGTAAGTTATCATATGTCACAAAACCGTTAAAGCTCCTGTTAAAAAATGATGCTCCGAAATAAACTTATGTCACCTCAGTGATACATTTTGGAATGGTACCTAAAGTTTAAAGCTGAAATTGGTGCACTTTTAAAATTTTCATTTTTGACCAATTCGATAGGTCCGGGGCTTAGGTAAGTTAACATATGTCACAGAACCGTTAAAGCTCCGGTTAAAAAATGATGCTCCGAAATAAACTTCTGTCACCTCAGTGATACATTTTGGAATGGTACCTAAAGTTTAAAGCTGAAATTGGTGCACTTTTAAAATTTTCATTTTTGACCAATTCGATAGGTCCGGGGCTTAGGTAAGTTAACATATGTCACAGAACCGTTAAAGCTCCTGTTCAAAAATGATGCTCCGAAATCAACTTCTGTCACCTCAGTGCTACATATTGGAATGGTACCTAAAGTTTAAAGCAGAAATAGGGGTACTTTTAACATTTTCATTTTTGACCAACGCGATAGGTCCGGGGCTTAGGTAAATTATCATATGTCACAAAACCGTTAAAGCTCCTGTTCAAAAAGGATGCTCCGAAATAAACTTCTGTCACCTCAGTGCTACATATTGGAATGGTACCTAAAGTTTAAAGCAGAAATAGGGGGACTTTTGAAATTTTCATTTTTGACCAATGCGATAGGTCCGGGGCTTAGGTAAGTTATCATATGTCACAAAACCGTTAAAGCTCCTGTTCAAAAAGGATGCTCCGAAATAAACTTCTGTCACCTCAGTGCTACATATTGGAATGGTACCTAAAGTTTAAAGCAGAAATAGGGGGACTTTTGAAATTTTCATTTTTGACCAATGCGATAGGTCCGGGGCTTAGGTAAGCTATCATATGTCACAAAACCGTTAAAGCTCCTGTTCAAAATGTATGCTCCGAAATTAACTTCTGTCACCTCAGTGCTACATATTGGAATGGTACCTAAAGTTTAAACCAGAAATTCGGGCACTTTTCAAATTTTCATTTTTGACCAATGCGATAGGTCCGGGGCTTAGGTAAGTTATCATATGTCACAAAACCGTTAAAGCTCCTGTTCAAAAATTATGCTCCGAAATCAACTTCTGTCACCTCAGTGATACATTTTGGAATGGTACCTAAAGTTTAAAGCTGAAATTGGTGCTCTTTTAAAATTTTCATTTTTGACCAATTCGATAGGTCCGGGGCTTAGGTAAGTTAACATATGTCACAAAACCGTTAAAGCTCCTGTTAAAAAATGATGCTCCGAAATAAACTTATGTCACCTCAGTGATACATTTTGGAATGGTACCTAAAGTTTAAAGCTGAAATTGGTGCACTTTTAAAATTTTCATTTTTGACCAATTCGATAGGTCCGGGGCTTAGGTAAGTTAACATATGTCACAGAACCGTTAAAGCTCCTGTTCAAAAATGATGCTCCAAAGCCAACTTCTGTCACCTCAGTGATACATTTTGAAAAGGTACCTAAAGTTTAAAGCAGAAATTGTGGCACTTTTGAAATTTTCATTTTTGACCAATTCGATAGGTCCGGGGCTTAGGTAAGTTATTATATGTCACAAAACCGTTAAAGCTCCTGTTTAAAAATTATGCTCCGAAATCAACTTCTGTCACCTCAGTGCTACATATTGGAATGGTACCTAAAGTTTAAAGCAGAAATTAGGGCACTTTTAACATTTTCATTTTTGACCAATGCGATAGGTCCGGGGCTTAGGTAAATTATCATATGTCACAAAACCGTTAAAGCTCCTGTTCAAAAATGATGCTCCGAAATAAACTTCTGTCACCTCAGTGATACATTTTGGAATGGTACCTAAAGTTTAAAGCAGAAATAGGGGCACTTTTGAAATTTTCATTTTTGACCAATTCGATAGGTCCGGGGCTTAGGTAAGTTATCATATGTCACAAAACCGGTAAAGCTCCTGTTCAAAAAGGATGCTCCGAAATAAACTTCTGTCACCTTAGTGCTAAATATTGGAATGGTAACTAAAGTTTAAAGCAGAAATAGGGGGACTTTTGAAATTTTCATTTTTGAACAATGCGATAGGTCCGGGGCTTAGGTAAGTTATCATATGTCACAAAACCGTTAAAGCTCCTGTTCAAAAATTATGCTCCGAAATTAACTTCTGTCACCGCAGTGATACATTTTGGAATGGTACCTACAGTTTAAAGCAGATATAGGGGGACTTTTGAAATTTTCATTTTTTACCAATTCGATAGGTCCGGGGCTTAGGTAAGTTATCATATGTCACAAAACCGTTAAAGCTCCTGTTCAAAAATTATGCTCCGAAATCAACTTCTGTCACCTCAGTGATACATTTTGGAATGGTACCTAAAGTTTAAAGCAGAAATAGGGTCATTTTTGAAATTTTCATTTTTGACCATTTCGATAGGTCCGGGGCTTAGGTAAGTTATCATGTCACAAAACCGTTAAAGCTCCTGTTCAAAAAGGATGCTCCGAAATAAACTTCTGTCACCTCAGTGCTACATATTGGAATGGTACCTAAAGTTTAAAGCAGAAATAGGGGGACTTTTGAAATTTACATTTTTAACCAATTCGATAGGTCCGGGGCTTAGGTAAGTTATCATATGTCACAAAACCATTAAAGCTCCTGTTCAAAAATGATGCTCAGAAGCCAACTTCTGTCACCTCAGTGATACATTTTGGAATGGTACCTAAAGTTTAAAGCAGAAATAGGGGCACTTTTGAAATTTTCATTTTTGACCAATTCGATAGGTCCGGGGCTTAGGTAAGTTATCATATGTCACAAAACCGTTAAAGCTCCTGTTCAAAAATATGCTCTGAAATAAACTTATGTCACCTCAGTGATACATTTTGGAATGGTAGCTAAAGTTTAAAGCAGAAATTCGGGCACTTTTAAAATTTTCATTTTTGACCAATTCGATAGGTCCGGGGCTTAGGTAAGTTAACATATGTCACAGAACCGTTAAAGCTCCTGTTCAAAAATGATGCTCCGAAGCCAACTTCTGTCACCTCAGTGATAAATTTTGGAATGGTACCTAAAGTTCAAAGCAGAAATAGGGGCACTTTTGAAATTTTCATTTATGACCAATTCGATAGGTCCGGGGGGCTTAGGAAGTTATCATATGTCACAAAACCGTTAAAGCTCCTGTTCAAAAATGATGCTCCAAAGCCAACTTCTGTCACCTCAGTGATACATTTTGAAAAGGTACCTAAAGTTTAAAGCAGAAATTGTGGCACTTTTGAAATTTTCATTTTTGACCAATTCGATAGGTCCGGGGCTTAGGTAAGTGATTATATGTCACAAAACCGTTAAAACTCCTGTTCAAAAATGATGCTCCGAAATAAACTTCTGTCACCTCAGTGATACATTTTGGAATGGTACCTAAAGTTTAAAGCAGAAATAGGGGCACTTTTGAAATTTTCATTTTTGACCAATTCGATAGGTCCGGGGCTTAGGTAAGTTATCATATGTCACAAAACCGGTAAAGCTCCTGTTCAAAAAGGATGCTCCGAAATAAACTTCTGTCACCTCAGTGCTAAATATTGGAATGGTACCTAAAGTTTAAAGCAGAAATAGGGGGACTTTTGAAATTTTCATTTTTGACCAATGCGATAGGTCCGGGGCTTAGGTAAGTTATCATATGTCACAAAACCGTTAAAGCTACTGTTCAAAAATTATGCTCCGAAATTAACTTCTGTCACCGCAGTGATACATTTTGGAATGGTACCTACAGTTTAAAGCAGATATAGGGGGACTTTTGAAATTTTCATTTTTTACCAATTCGATAGGTCCGGGGCTTAGGTAAGTTATCATATGTCACAAAACCGTTAAAGCTCCTGTTCAAAAATTATGCTCCGAAATCAACTTCTGTCACCTCAGTGATACATTTTGGAATGGTACCTAAAGTTTAAAGCAGAAATAGGGGCACTTTTGAAATTTTAATTTTTGACCAATGCGATAGGTCCGGGGCTTAGGTAAATTATCATATGTCACAAAACCGTTAAAGCTCCTGTTCAAAAATGATGCTCCGAAATAAACTTCTGTCACCTCAGTGCTACATATTGGAATGGTACCTAAAGTTTAAAGCAGAAATAGGGGGACTTTTGAAATTTTCATTTTTGACCAATTCGATAGGTTCGGGGGGCTTAGGAAGTTATCATATGTCACAAAACCGTTAAAGCTCCTGTTCAAAAATTATGCTCCGAAATCAACTTCTGTCACCTCAGTGCTACATATTGCAATGGTACCTAAAGTTTAAAGCAGAAATTGGGGCACTTTTAAAATTTTCATTTTTAACCAATTCGATAGGTCCGCGGCTTAGGTAAGTTATCATATGTCACAAAACCGTTAAAGCTCCTTTTCAAAAATGATGCTCAGAAGCCAACTTCTTTCACCTCAGTGATACATTTTGGAATGGTACCTAAAGTTTAAAGCAGAAATAGGGGCACTTTTGAAATTTTCATTTTTGACCAATTCGATAGGTCCGGGGCTTAGGTAAGTTATCATATGTCACAAAACCGTTAAAGCTCCTGTTCAAAAATTATGCTCCGAAATCAACTTCTGTCACCTCAGTGCTACATATTGCAATGGTACCTAAAGTTTAAAGCTGAAATTGGTGCTCTTATAAAATTTTCATTTTTGACCAATTCGATAGGTCCGGGGCTTAGGTAAGTAATCATATGTCACAAAACCGTTAAAGCTCCTGTTCAAAAATGATGCTCCGAAATAAACTTATGTCACCTCAGTGATACATTTTGGAATGGTACCTAAAGTTTAAAGCAGAAATAGGGGCACTTTTGAAATTTTCATTTTTTGACCAATTCGATAGGTCCGGGGCTTAGGTAAGTTATCATATGTCACAAAACCGTTAAAGCTCCTGTTCAAAAATTATGCTCCGAAATAAACTTCTGTCACATCAGTGCTACATATTGCAATGGTACCTAAAGTTTAAAGCTGAAATTGGTGCTCTTTTAAAATTTTCATTTTTGACCAATTCGATAGGTCCGGGGCTTAGGTAAGTTATCATATGTCACAAAACCGTTAAAGCTCCTGTTAAAAAATTATGCTCCGAAATCAACTTCTGTCACCTCAGTGATACATTTTGGAATGGTACTTAAAGTTTAAAGCAGAAATAGGGGCACTTTTGAAATTTTCATTTTTGACCAATTCGATAGGTCCGGGGCTTAAGTAAGTTATCATATGTCACAGAACCGTTAAAGCTTTTGTTCAAAAAGGATGCTTCTAAGCCAACTTCTGTCACCTCAGTGATACATTTTGTAATGGTACCTAAAGTTTAAAGCAGAAATAGGGGCACTTTTGAAATTTTCATTTTTGACCAATTCGATAGGTCCGGGGCTTAGGTAAGTTATCATATGTCACAAAACCGTTAAAGCTCCTGTTCAAAAATGATGCTCCGAAATAAACTTATGTCACCTCAGTGATACATTTTGGAATGGTACCTAAAGTTTAAAGCTGAAATTGGTGCAATTTTAAAATTTTCATTTTTGACCAATTCGATAGGTCCGGGGCTTATGTAAGTTATCATATGTCACAGAACCGTTAAAGCTCCTGTTCAAAAATGATGCTCAGAAGCCAACTTCTGTAACCTCAGAGATACATTTTGGAATGGTACCTAAAGTTTAAAGCAGAAATAGGGGGACTTTTGAAATTTTCATTTTTGACCAATTCGATAGGTCCGGGGCTTAGGTAAGTTATCATATGTCACAAAACCGTTAAAGCTCCTGTTCAAAAATTATGCTCCGAAATCAACTTCTGTCACCACAGTGATACATTTTGGAATGGTACCTAAAGTTTAAAGCAGAAATAGGGGCACTTTTGAAATTTTCATTTTTGACCAATTCAATAGGTCCGGGGCTTAGGTAAGTTATCATATGTCACAAAACCGTTAAAGCTCCTGTTCAAAAATTATGCTCCGAAATCAACTTCTGTCACCTCAGTGATACATTTTGGAATGGTACCTAAAGTTTAAAGCAGAAATAGGGGCACTTTTGAAATTTTCATTTTTGACCAATTCGATAGGTCCGGGGCTTAGGTAAGTTATCATATGTCACAAAACCGTTAAAGCTCCTGTTCAAAAATTATGCTCCAAAATAAACTTCTGTCACCTCAGTGCTACATATTGCAATGGTACCTAAAGTTTAAAGCTGAAATTGGTGCTCTTTTAAAATTTTCATTTTTGACCAATTCGATAGGTCCGGGGCTTAGGTAAGTTATCATATGTCACAAAACCGTTAAAGCTCCTGTTAAAAAATGATGCTCCGAAATAAACTTATGTCACCTCAGTGATACATTTTGGAATGGTACCTAAAGTTTAAAGCTGAAATTGGTGCACTTTTAAAATTTTCATTTTTGACCAATTCGATAGGTCTTGGGCTTAGGTACGTTAACATATGTCACAGAACCGTTAAAGCTCCTGTTCAAAAATGATGCTCCAAAGCCAACTTCTGTCACCTCAGTGATACATTTTGAAAAGGTACCTAAAGTTTAAAGCAGAAATTGTGGCACTTTTGAAATTTTCATTTTTGACCAATTCGATAGGTCCGGGACTTAGGTAAGTTATCATATGTCACAGAACCGTTAAAGCTCCTGTTCAAAAATGATGCTCAGAAGCCAACTTCTGTAACCTCAGAGATACATTTTGGAATGGTACCTAAAGTTTAAAGCAGAAATAGGGGGACCTTTGAAATTTTAATTTTTGACCAATTCGATAGGTCCGGGGCTTAGGTAAGTTATCATATGTCACAAAACCGTTAAAGCTCCTGTTCAAAAATTATGCTCCGAAATCAACTTCTGTCACCACAGTGATACATTTTGGAATGGTACCTAAAGTTTAAAGCAGAAATAGGGGCACTTTTGAAATTTTCATTTTTGACCAATTCAATAGGTCCGGGGCTTAGGTAAGTTATCATATGTCACAAAACCGTTAAAGCTCCTGTTCAAAAATTATGCTCCGAAATCAACTTCTGTCATCTCAGTGATACATTTTGGAATGGTACCTAAAGTTTAAAGCTGAAATTGGTGCTCTTTTAAAATTTTCATTTTTGACCAATTCGATAGGTCCGGGGCTTAGGTAAGTTATCATATGTCACAAAACCGTTAAAGCTCCTGTTAAAAAATGATGCTCCGAAATAAACTTATGTCACCTCAGTGATACATTTTGGAATGGTACCTAAAGTTTAAAGCTGAAATTGGTGCACTTTTAAAATTTTCATTTTTGACCAATTCGATAGGTCCGGGGCTTAGGTAAGTTAACATATGTCACAGAACCGTTAAAGCTCCTGTTCAAAAATGATGCTCCAAAGCCAACTTCTGTCACCTCAGTGATACATTTTGAAAAGGTACCTAAAGTTTAAAGCAGAAATTGTGGCACTTTTGAAATTTTCATTTTTGACCAATTCGATAGGTCCGGGGCTTAGGTAAGTTATTATATGTCACAAAACCGTTAAAGCTCCTGTTTAAAAATTATGCTCCGAAATCAACTTCTGTCACCTCAGTGCTACATATTGGAATGGTACCTAAAGTTTAAAGCAGAAATTAGGGCACTTTTAACATTTTCATTTTTGACCAATGCGATAGGTCCGGGGCTTAGGTAAATTATCATATGTCACAAAACCGTTAAAGCTCCTGTTCAAAAATGATACTCCGAAATAAACTTCTGTCACCTCAGTGATACATTTTGGAATGGTACCTAAAGTTTAAAGCAGAAATAGGGGCACTTTTGAAATTTTCATTTTTGACCAATTCGATAGGTCCGGGGCTTAGGTAAGTTATCATATGTCACAAAACCGGTAAAGCTCCTTTTCAAAAAGGATGCTCCGAAATAAACTTCTGTCACCTCAGTGCTAAATATTGGAATGGTACCTAAAGTTTAAAGCAGAAATAGGGGGACTTTTGAAATTTTCATTTTTGACCAATGCGATAGGTCCGGGGCTTAGGTAAGTTATATGTCACAAAACCGTTAAAGCTCCTGTTCAAAAATTATGCTCCGAAATCAACTTCTGTCACCTCAGTGATACATTTTGGAATGGTACCTAAAGTTTAAAGCTGAAATTGGTGCACTTTTAAAATTTTCATTTTTGACCAATTCGATAGGTCCGGGGCTTAGGTACGTTAACATATGTCACAGAACCGTTAAAGCTCCTGTTCAAAAATGATGCTCCAAAGCCAACTTCTGTCACCTCAGTGATACATTTTGAAAAGGTACCTAAAGTTTAAAGCAGAAATTGTGGCACTTTTGAAATTTTCATTTTTGACCAATTCGATAGGTCCGGGGCTTAGGTAAGTTATCATATGTCACAAAACCGTTAAAGCTCCTGTTCAAAAATTATGCTCCGAAATCAACTTCTGTCACCTCAGTGATACATTTTGGAATGGTACCTAAAGTTTAAAGCAGAAATAGGGGCACTTTTGAAATTTTAATTTTTGACCAATGCGATAGGTCCGGGGCTTAGGTAAATTATCATATGTCACAAAACCGTTAAAGCTCCTGTTCAAAAATGATGCTCCGAAATAAAATTCTGTCACCTCAGTGATACATTTTGGAATGGTACCTAAAGTTTAAAGCAGAAATAGGGTCACTTTTGAAATTTTCATTTTTGACCAATTCGATAGGTCCGGGGCTTAGGTAAGTTATCATGTCACAAAACCGTTAAAGCTCCTGTTCAAAAAAGATGCTCCGAAATAAACTTCTGTCACCTCAGTGCTACATATTGGAATGGTACCTAAAGTTTAAAGCAGAAATAGGGGGACTTTTGAAATTTTCATTTTTGACCAATGCGATAGGTCCGGGGCTTAGGTAAGTTATCATATGTCACAAAACCGTTAAAGCTCCTGTTCAAAAATATGCTCTGAAATAAACTTATGTCACCTCAGTGATACATTTTGGAATGGTAGCTAAAGTTTAAAGCAGAAATTCGGGCACTTTTAAAATTTTCATTTTTGACCAATTCGATAGGTCCGGGGCTTAGGTAAGTTAACATATGTCACAGAACCGTTAAAGCTCCTGTTCAAAAATGATGCTCCGAAGCCAACTTCTGTCACCTCAGTGATACATTTTGGAATGGTACCTAAAGTTCAAAGCAGAAATAGGGGCACTTTTGAAATTTTCATTTATGACCAATTCGATAGGTCCGGGGGGCTTAGGAAGTTATCATATGTCACAAAACCGTTAAAGCTCCTGTTCAAAAATGATGCTCCAAAGCCAACTTCTGTCACCTCAGTGATACATTTTGAAAAGGTACCTAAAGTTTAAAGCAGAAATTGTGGCACTTTTGAAATTTTCATTTTTGACCAATTCGATAGGTCCGGGGCTTAGGTAAGTTATTATATGTCACAAAACCGTTAAAGCTCCTGTTTAAAAATTATGCTCCGAAATCAACTTCTGTCACCTCAGTGCTACATATTGGAATGGTACCTAAAGTTTAAAGCAGAAATTAGGGCACTTTTAACATTTTCATTTTTGACCAATGCGATAGGTCCGGGGCTTAGGTAAATTATCATATGTCACAAAACCGTTAAAGCTCCTGTTCAAAAATGATGCTCCGAAATAAACTTCTGTCACCTCAGTGATACATTTTGGAATGGTACCTAAAGTTTAAAGCAGAAATAGGGGCACTTTTGAAATTTTCATTTTTGACCAATTCGATAGGTCCGGGGCTTAGGTAAGTTATCATATGTCACAAAACCGGTAAAGCTCCTGTTCAAAAAGGATGCTCCGAAATAAACTTCTGTCACCTCAGTGCTAAATATTGGAATGGTACCTAAAGTTTAAAGCAGAAATAGGGGGACTTTTGAAATTTTCATTTTTGACCAATGCGATAGGTCCGGGGCTTAGGTAAGTTATCATATGTCACAAAACCGTTAAAGCTCCTGTTCAAAAATTATGCTCCGAAATTAACTTCTGTCACCGCAGTGATACATTTTGGAATGGTACCTACAGTTTAAAGCAGATATAGGGGGACTTTTGAAATTTTCATTTTTTACCAATTCGATAGGTCCGGGGCTTAGGTAAGTTATCATATGTCACAAAACCGTTAAAGCTCCAGTTCAAAAATTATGCTCCGAAATCAACTTCTGTCACCTCAGTGATACATTTTGGAATGGTACCTAAAGTTTAAAGCAGAAATAGGGGCACTTTTGAAATTTTAATTTTTGACCAATGCGATAGGTCCGGGGCTTAGGTAAATTATCATATGTCACAAAACCGTTAAAGCTCCTGTTCAAAAATGATGCTCCGAAATAAACTTCTGTCACCTCAGTGATACATTTTGGAATGGTACCTAAAGTTTAAAGCAGAAATAGGGTCACTTTTGAAATTTTCATTTTTGACCAATTCGATAGGTCCGGGGCTTAGGTAAGTTATCATGTCACAAAACCGTTAAAGCTCCTGTTCAAAAAGGATGCTCCGAAATAAACTTCTGTCACCTCAGTGCTACATATTGGAATGGTACCTAAAGTTTAAAGCAGAAATAGGGGGACTTTTGAAATTTACATTTTTGACCAATGCGATAGGTCTGGGGCTTAGGTAAGTTATCATATGTCACAAAACCGTTAAAGCTCCTGTTCAAAAATTATGCTCCGAAATCAACTTCTGTCACCTCAGTGCTACATATTGCAATGGTACCTAAAGTTTAAAGCAGAAATTGATGCACTTTTAAAATTTTCATTTTTAACCAATTCGATAGGTCTGGGGCTTAGGTAAGTTATCATATGTCACAAAACCATTAAAGCTCCTGTTCAAAAATGATGCTCAGAAGCCAACTTCTGTCACCTCAGTGATACATTTTGGAATGGTACCTAAAGTTTAAAGCAGAAATAGGGGCACTTTTGAAATTTTCATTTTTGACCAATTCGATAGGTTCGGGGCTTAGGTAAGTTATCATATGTCACAAAACCGTTAAAGCTCCTATTCAAAAATATGCTCTAAAATTAACTTATGTCACCTCAGTGATACATTTTGGAATGGTAGCTAAAGTTTAAAGCAGAAATTCGGGCACTTTTAAAATTTTCATTTTTGACCAATTCGATAGGTCCGGGGCTTAGGTAAGTTAACATATGTCACAGAACCGTTAAAGCTCCTGTTCAAAAATGATGCTCCGAAGCCAACTTCTGTCACCTCAGTGATACATTTTGGAATGGTACCTAAAGTTCAAAGCAGAAATAGGGGCACTTTTGAAATTTTCATTTTTGACCAATTCGATAGGTCCGGGGGGCTTAGGAAGTTATCATATGTCACAAAACCGTTAAAGCTCCTGTTCAAAAATTATGCTCCGAAATCAACTTCTGTCACCTCAGTGCTACATATTGCAATGGTACCTAAAGTTTAAAGCAGAAATTGGGGCACTTTTAAAATTTTCATTTTTAACCAATTCGATAGGTCCGCGGCTTAGGTAAGTTATCATATGTCACAAAACCGTTAAAGCTCCTTTTCAAAAATGATGCTCAGAAGCCAACTTCTTTCACCTCAGTGATACATTTTGGAATGGTACCTAAAGTTTAAAGCAGAAATAGGGGCACTTTTGAAATTTTCATTTTTGACCAATTCGATAGGTCCGGGGCTTAGGTAAGTTATCATATGTCACAAAACCGTTAAAGCTCCTGTTCAAAAATTATGCTCCGAAATAAACTTCTGTCACCTCAGTGCTACATATTGGAATGGTACCTAAAGTTTAAAGCAGAAATAGGGGGACTTTTGAAATTTTAATTTTTGACCAATTCGATAGGTCCGGGGCTTAGGTAAGTTATCATATGTCACAAAACCGTTAAAGCTCCTGTTCAAAAATTATGCTCCGAAATCAACTTCTGTCACCTCAGTGATACATTTTGGAATGGTACCTAAAGTTTAAAGCAGAAATAGGGGCACTTTTGAAATTTTCATTTTTTACCAATTCGATAGGTCCGGGGCTTAGGTAAGTTATCATATGTCACAAAACCGTTAAAGCTCCTGTTCAAAAATTATGCTCCGAAATAAACTTCTGTCACCTCAGTGCTACATATTGCAATGGTACCTAAAGTTTAAAGCTGAAATTGGTGCTCTTATAAAATTTTCATTTTTGACCAATTCGATAGGTCCGGGGCTTAGGTAAGTAATCATATGTCACAAAACCGTTAAAGCTCCTGTTCAAAAATGATGCTCCGAAATAAACTTATGTCACCTCAGTGATACATTTTGGAATGGTACCTAAAGTTTAAAGCAGAAATAGGGGCACTTTTGAAATTTTCATTTTTTGACCAATTCGATAGGTCCGGGGCTTAGGTAAGTTATCATATGTCACAAAACCGTTAAAGCTCCTGTTCAAAAATTATGCTCCAAAATAAACTTCTGTCACATCAGTGCTACATATTGCAATGGTACCTAAAGTTTAAAGCTGAAATTGGTGCTCTTTTAAAATTTTCATTTTTGACCAATTCGATAGGTCCGGGGCTTAGGTAAGTTATCATATGTCACAAAACCGTTAAAGCTCCTGTTAAAAAAATTATGCTCCGAAATCAACTTCTGTCACCTCAGTGATACATTTTGGAATGGTACTTAAAGTTTAAAGCAGAAATAGGGGCACTTTTGAAATTTTCATTTTTGACCAATTCGATAGGTCCGGGGCTTAAGTAAGTTATCATATGTCACAGAACCGTTAAAGCTTTTGTTCAAAAAGGATGCTTCTAAGCCAACTTCTGTCACCTCAGTGATACATTTTGTAATGGTACCTAAAGTTTAAAGCAGAAATAGGGGCACTTTTGAAATTTTCATTTTTGACCAATTCGATAGGTCCGGGGCTTAGGTAAGTTATCATATGTCACAAAACCGTTAAAGCTCCTGTTCAAAAATGATGCTCCGAAATAAACTTATGTCACCTCAGTGATACATTTTGGAATGGTACCTAAAGTTTAAAGCTGAAATTGGTGCAATTTTAAAATTTTCATTTTTGACCAATTCGATAGGTCCGGGGCTTATGTAAGTTATCATATGTCACAGAACCGTTAAAGCTCCTGTTCAAAAATGATGCTCAGAAGCCAACTTCTGTAACCTCAGAGATACATTTTGGAATGGTACCTAAAGTTTAAAGCAGAAATAGGGGGACTTTTGAAATTTTCATTTTTGACCAATTCGATAGGTCCGGGGCTTAGGTAAGTTATCATATGTCACAAAACCGTTAAAGCTCCTGTTCAAAAATTATGCTCCGAAATCAACTTCTGTCACCACAGTGATACATTTTGGAATGGTACCTAAAGTTTAAAGCAGAAATAGGGGCACTTTTGAAATTTTCATTTTTGACCAATTCAATAGGTCCGGGGCTTAGGTAAGTTATCATATGTCACAAAACCATTAAAGCTCCTGTTCAAAAATTATGCTCCGAAATCAACTTCTGTCACCTCAGTGATACATTTTGGAATGGTACCTAAAGTTTAAAGCAGAAATAGGGGCACTTTTGAAATTTTCATTTTTGACCAATTCGATAGGTCCGGGGCTTAGGTAAGTTATCATATGTCACAAAACCGTTAAAGCTCCTGTTCAAAAATTATGCTCCAAAATAAACTTCTGTCACCTCAGTGCTACATATTGCAATGGTACCTAAAGTTTAAAGCTGAAATTGGTGCTCTTTTAAAATTTTCATTTTTGACCAATTCGATAGGTCCGGGGCTTAGGTAAGTTATCATATGTCACAAAACCGTTAAAGCTCCTGTTAAAAAATGATGCTCCGAAATAAACTTATGTCACCTCAGTGATACATTTTGGAATGGTACCTAAAGTTTAAAGCTGAAAGTGGTGCACTTTTAAAATTTTCATTTTTGACCAATTCGATAGGTCCGGGGCTTAGGTACGTTAACATATGTCACAGAACCGTTAAAGCTCCTGTTCAAAAATGATGCTCCAAAGCCAACTTCTGTCACCTCAGTGATACATTTTGAAAAGGTACCTAAAGTTTAAAGCAGAAATTGTGGCACTTTTGAAATTTTCATTTTTGACCAATTCGATAGGTCCGGGACTTAGGTAAGTTATCATATGTCACAGAACCGTTAAAGCTCCTGTTCAAAAATGATGCTCAGAAGCCAACTTCTGTAACCTCAGAGATACATTTTGGAATGGTACCTAAAGTTTAAAGCAGAAATAGGGGGACCTTTGAAATTTTCATTTTTGACCAATTCGATAGGTCCGGGGCTTAGGTAAGTTATCATATGTCACAAAACCGTTAAAGCTCCTGTTCAAAAATTATGCTCCGAAATCAACTTCTGTCACCACAGTGATACATTTTGGAATGGTACCTAAAGTTTAAAGCAGAAATAGGGGCACTTTTGAAATTTTCATTTTTGACCAATTCAATAGGTCCGGGGCTTAGGTAAGTTATCATATGTCACAAAACCGTTAAAGCTCCTGTTCAAAAATTATGCTCCGAAATCAACTTCTGTCATCTCAGTGATACATTTTGGAATGGTACCTAAAGTTTAAAGCTGAAATTGGTGCTCTTTTAAAATTTTCATTTTTGACCAATTCGATAGGTCCGGGGCTTAGGTAAGTTATCATATGTCACAAAACCGTTAAAGCTCCTGTTAAAAAATGATGCTCCGAAATAAACTTATGTCACCTCAGTGATACATTTTGGAATGGTACCTAAAGTTTAAAGCTGAAATTGGTGCACTTTTAAAATTTTCATTTTTGACCAATTCGATAGGTCCGGGGCTTAGGTAAGTTAACATATGTCACAGAACCGTTAAAGCTCCTGTTCAAAAATGATGCTCCAAAGCCAAATTCTGTCACCTCAGTGATACATTTTGAAAAGGTACCTAAAGTTTAAAGCAGAAATTGTGGCACTTTTGAAATTTTCATTTTTGACCAATTCGATAGGTCCGGGGCTTAGGTAAGTTATTATATATCACAAAACCGTTAAAGCTCCTGTTTAAAAATTATGCTCCGAAATCAACTTCTGTCACCTCAGTGCTACATATTGGAATGGTACCTAAAGTTTAAAGCAGAAATTAGGGCACTTTTAACATTTTCATTTTTGACCAATGCGATAGGTCCGGGGCTTAGGTAAATTATCATATGTCACAAAACCGTTAAAGCTCCTGTTCAAAAATGATACTCCGAAATAAACTTCTGTCACCTCAGTGATACATTTTGGAATGGTACCTAAAGTTTAAAGCAGAAATAGGGGCACTTTTGAAATTTTCATTTTTGACCAATTCGATAGGTCCGGGGCTTAGGTAAGTTATCATATGTCACAAAACCGGTAAAGCTCCTTTTCAAAAAGGATGCTCCGAAATAAACTTCTTACACCTCAGTGCTAAATATTGGAATGGTACCTAAAGTTTAAAGCAGAAATAGGGGGACTTTTGAAATTTTCATTTTTGACCAATGCGATAGGTCCGGGGCTTAGGTAAGTTATCATATGTCACAAAACCGTTAAAGCTCCTGTTCAAAAATTATGCTCCGAAATTAACTTCTGTCACCGCAGTGATACATTTTGGAATGGTACCTACAGTTTAAAGCAGATATAGGGGGACTTTTGAAATTTTCATTTTTTACCAATTCGATAGGTCCGGGGCTTAGGTAAGTTATCATATGTCACAAAACCGTTAAAGCTCCTGTTCAAAAATTATGCTCCGAAATCAACTTCTGTCACCTCAGTGATACATTTTGGAATGGTACCTAAAGTTTAAAGCAGAAATAGGGGCACTTTTGAAATTTTAATTTTGACCAATGCGATAGGTCCGGGGCTTAGGTAAATTATCATATGTCACAAAACCGTTAAAGCTCCTGTTCAAAAATGATGCTCCGAAATAAACTTCTGTCACCTCAGTGATACATTTTGGAATGGTACCTAAAGTTTAAAGCAGAAATAGGGTCACTTTTGAAATTTTCATTTTTGACCAATTCGATAGGTCCGGGGCTTAGGTAAGTTATCATGTCACAAAACCGTTAAAGCTCCTGTTCAAAAAAGATGCTCCGAAATAAACTTCTGTCACCTCAGTGCTACATATTGGAATGGTACCTAAAGTTTAAAGCAGAAATAGGGGGACTTTTGAAATTTACATTTTTAACCAATTCGATAGGTCCGGGACTTAGGTAAGTTATCATATGTCACAAAACCATTAAAGCTCCTGTTCAAAAATGATGCTCAGAAGCCAACTTCTGTCACCTCAGTGATACATTTTGGAATGGTACCTAAAGTTTAAAGCAGAAATAGGGGCACTTTTGAAATTTTCATTTTTGACCAATTCGATAGGTCCGGGGCTTAGGTAAGTTATCATATGTCACAAAACCGTTAAAGCTCCTGTTCAAAAATATGCTCTGAAATAAACTTATGTCACCTCAGTGATACATTTTGGAATGGTAGCTAAAGTTTAAAGCAGAAATTCTGGCACTTTTAAAATTTTCATTTTTGACCAATTCGATAGGTCCAGGGCTTAGGTAAGTTAACATATGTCACAGAACCGTTAAAGCTCCTGTTCAAAAATGATGCTCCGAAGCCAACTTCTGTCACCTCAGTGATACATTTTGGAATGGTACCTAAAGTTCAAAGCAGAAATAGGGGCACTTTTGAAATTTTCATTTTTGACCAATTCGATAGGTCCGGGGGGCTTAGGAAGTAATCATATGTCACAAAACCGTTAAAGCTCCTGTTCAAAAATGATGCTCCAAAGCCAACTTTGTCACCTCAGTGATACATTTTGAAAGGGTACCTAAAGTTTAAAGCAGAAATTGTGGCACTTTTGAAATTTTCATTTTTGACCAATTCGATAGGTACGGGGCTTAGGTAAGTTATTATATGTCACAAAACCGTTAAAGCTCCTGTTTAAAAATTATGCTCCGAAATCAACTTCTGTCACCTCAGTGCTACATATTGGAATGGTACCTAAAGTTTAAAGCAGAAATTAGGGCACTTTTAACATTTTCATTTTTGACCAATGCGATAGGTCCGGGGCTTAGGTAAATTATCATATGTCACAAAACCGTTAAAGCTCCTGTTCAAAAATGATGCTCCGAAATCAACTTCTGTCACCTCAGTGATACATTTTGGAATGGTACCTAAAGTTTAAAGCAGAAATATGGGCACTTTTGAAATTTTCATTTTTGACCAATTCGATAGGTCCGGGGCTTAGGTAAGTTATCATATGTCACAAAACCGGTAAAGCTCCTGTTCAAAAAGGATGCTCCGAAATAAACTTCTGTCACCTCAGTGCTAAATATTGGAATGGTACCTAAAGTTTAAAGCAGAAATAGGGGGACTTTTGAAATTTTCATTTTTGACCAATGCGATAGGTCCGGGGCTTAGGTAAGTTATCATATGTCACAAAAACGTTAAAGCTCCTGTTCAAAAATTATGCTCCGAAATTAACTTTTGTCACCGCAGTGATACATTTTGGAATGGTACCTACAGTTTAAAGCAGATATAGGGGGACTTTTGAAATTTTCATTTTTTACCAATTCGATAGGTCCGGGGCTTAGGTAAGTTATCATATGTCACAAAACCGTTAAAGCTCCTGTTCAAAAATTATGCTCCGAAATCAACTTCTGTCACCTCAGTGATACATTTTGGAATGGTACCTAAAGTTTAAAGCAGAAATAGGGTCACTTTTGAAATTTTCATTTTTGACCAATTCGATAGGTCCGGGGCTTAGGTAAGTTATCATGTCACAAAACCGTTAAAGCTCCTGTTAAAAAATGATGCTCCGAAATAAACTTATGTCACCTCAGTGATACATTTTGGAATGGTACCTAAAGTTTAAAGCTGAAATTGGTGCACTTTTAAAATTTTCATTTTTGACCAATTCGATAGGTCCGGGGCTTAGGTAAGTTAACATATGTCACAGAACCGTTAAAGCTCCTGTTCAAAAATGATGCTCCAAAGCCAAATTCTGTCACCTCAGTGATACATTTTGAAAAGGTACCTAAAGTTTAAAGCAGAAATTGTGGCACTTTTGAAATTTTCATTTTTGACCAATTCGATAGGTCCGGGGCTTAGGTAAGTTATTATATATCACAAAACCGTTAAAGCTCCTGTTTAAAAATTATGCTCCGAAATCAACTTCTGTCACCTCAGTGCTACATATTGGAATGGTACCTAAAGTTTAAAGCAGAAATTAGGGCACTTTTAACATTTTCATTTTTGACCAATGCGATAGGTCCGGGGCTTAGGTAAATTATCATATGTCACAAAACCGTTAAAGCTCCTGTTCAAAAATGATACTCCGAAATAAACTTCTGTCACCTCAGTGATACATTTTGGAATGGTACCTAAAGTTTAAAGCAGAAATAGGGGCACTTTTGAAATTTTCATTTTTGACCAATTCGATAGGTCCGGGGCTTAGGTAAGTTATCATATGTCACAAAACCGGTAAAGCTCCTTTTCAAAAAGGATGCTCCGAAATAAACTTCTGTCACCTCAGTGCTAAATATTGGAATGGTACCTAAAGTTTAAAGCAGAAATAGGGGGACTTTTGAAATTTTCATTTTTGACCAATGCGATAGGTCCGGGGCTTAGGTAAGTTATCATATGTCACAAAACCGTTAAAGCTCCTGTTCAAAAATTATGCTCCGAAATTAACTTCTGTCACCGCAGTGATACATTTTGGAATGGTACCTACAGTTTAAAGCAGATATAGGGGGACTTTTGAAATTTTCATTTTTTACCAATTCGATAGGTCCGGGGCTTAGGTAAGTTATCATATGTCACAAAACCGTTAAAGCTCCTGTTCAAAAATTATGCTCCGAAATCAACTTCTGTCACCTCAGTGATACATTTTGGAATGGTACCTAAAGTTTAAAGCAGAAATAGGGGCACTTTTGAAATTTTAATTTTTGACCAATGCGATAGGTCCGGGGCTTAGGTAAATTATCATATGTCACAAAACCGTTAAAGCTCCTGTTCAAAAATGATGCTCCGAAATAAACTTCTGTCACCTCAGTGATACATTTTGGAATGGTACCTAAAGTTTAAAGCAGAAATAGGGTCACTTTTGAAATTTTCATTTTTGACCAATTCGATAGGTCCGGGGCTTAGGTAAGTTATCATGTCACAAAACCGTTAAAGCTCCTGTTCAAAAAAGATGCTCCGAAATAAACTTCTGTCACCTCAGTGCTACATATTGGAATGGTACCTAAAGTTTAAAGCAGAAATAGGGGGACTTTTGAAATTTACATTTTTAACCAATTCGATAGGTCCGGGACTTAGGTAAGTTATCATATGTCACAAAACCATTAAAGCTCCTGTTCAAAAATGATGCTCAGAAGCCAACTTCTGTCACCTCAGTGATACATTTTGGAATGGTACCTAAAGTTTAAAGCAGAAATAGGGGCACTTTTGAAATTTTCATTTTTGACCAATTCGATAGGTCCGGGGCTTAGGTAAGTTATCATATGTCACAAAACCGTTAAAGCTCCTGTTCAAAAATATGCTCTGAAATAAACTTATGTCACCTCAGTGATACATTTTGGAATGGTAGCTAAAGTTTAAAGCAGAAATTCTGGCACTTTTAAAATTTTCATTTTTGACCAATTCGATAGGTCCAGGGCTTAGGTAAGTTAACATATGTCACAGAACCGTTAAAGCTCCTGTTCAAAAATGATGCTCCGAAGCCAACTTCTGTCACCTCAGTGATACATTTTGGAATGGTACCTAAAGTTCAAAGCAGAAATAGGGGCACTTTTGAAATTTTCATTTTTGACCAATTCGATAGGTCCGGGGGGCTTAGGAAGTAATCATATGTCACAAAACCGTTAAAGCTCCTGTTCAAAAATGATGCTCCAAAGCCAACTTTGTCACCTCAGTGATACATTTTGAAAGGGTACCTAAAGTTTAAAGCAGAAATTGTGGCACTTTTGAAATTTTCATTTTTGACCAATTCGATAGGTCCGGGGCTTAGGTAAGTTATTATATGTCACAAAACCGTTAAAGCTCCTGTTTAAAAATTATGCTCCGAAATCAACTTCTGTCACCTCAGTGCTACATATTGGAATGGTACCTAAAGTTTAAAGCAGAAATTAGGGCACTTTTAACATTTTCATTTTTGACCAATGCGATAGGTCCGGGGCTTAGGTAAATTATCATATGTCACAAAACCGTTAAAGCTCCTGTTCAAAAATGATGCTCCGAAATCAACTTCTGTCACCTCAGTGATACATTTTGGAATGGTACCTAAAGTTTAAAGCAGAAATATGGGCACTTTTGAAATTTTCATTTTTGACCAATTCGATAGGTCCGGGGCTTAGGTAAGTTATCATATGTCACAAAACCGGTAAAGCTCCTGTTCAAAAAGGATGCTCCGAAATAAACTTCTGTCACCTCAGTGCTAAATATTGGAATGGTACCTAAAGTTTAAAGCAGAAATAGGGGGACTTTTGAAATTTTCATTTTTGACCAATGCGATAGGTCCGGGGCTTAGGTAAGTTATCATATGTCACAAAAACGTTAAAGCTCCTGTTCAAAAATTATGCTCCGAAATTAACTTTTGTCACCGCAGTGATACATTTTGGAATGGTACCTACAGTTTAAAGCAGATATAGGGGGACTTTTGAAATTTTCATTTTTTACCAATTCGATAGGTCCGGGGCTTAGGTAAGTTATCATATGTCACAAAACCGTTAAAGCTCCTGTTCAAAAATTATGCTCCGAAATCAACTTCTGTCACCTCAGTGATACATTTTGGAATGGTACCTAAAGTTTAAAGCAGAAATAGGGTCACTTTTGAAATTTTCATTTTTGACCAATTCGATAGGTCCGGGGCTTAGGTAAGTTATCATGTCACAAAACCGTTAAAGCTCCTGTTCAAAAAGGATGCTCCGAAATAAACTTCTGTCACCTCAGTGCTACATATTGGAATGGTACCTAAAGTTTAAAGCAGAAATAGTGGGACTTTTGAAATTTACATTTTTGACCAATGCGATAGGTCTGGGGCTTAGGTAAGTTATCATATGTCACAAAACCGTTAAAGCTCCTGTTCAAAAATTATGCTCCGAAATCAACTTCTGTCACCTCAGTGCTACATATTGCAATGGTACCTAAAGTTTAAAGCAGAAATTGGGGCACTTTTAAAATTTTCATTTTTAACCAATTCGATAGGTCCGGGGCTTAGGTAAGTTATCATATGTCACAAAACCATTAAAGCTCCTGTTCAAAAATGATGCTCAGAAGCCAACTTCTGTCACCTCAGTGATACATTTTGGAATGGTACCTAAAGTTTAAAGCAGAAATAGGGGCACTTTTGAAATTTTCATTTTTGACCAATTCGATAGGTCCGGGGCTTAGGTAAGTTATCATATGTCACAAAACCGTTAAAGCTCCTGTTCAAAAATATGCTCTGAAATAAACTTATGTCACCTCAGTGATACATTTTGGAATGGTAGCTAAAGTTTAAAGCAGAAATTCTGGCACTTTTAAAATTTTCATTTTTGACCAATTCGATAGGTCCAGGGCTTAGGTAAGTTAACATATGTCACAGAACCGTTAAAGCTCCTGTTCAAAAATGATGCTCCGAAGCCAACTTCTGTCACCTCAGTGATACATTTTGGAATGGTACCTAAAGTTCAAAGCAGAAATAGGGGCACTTTTG